>NW_019102926.1:0-318174 GCF_001856785.1 Myzus persicae | reverse complement strand
ATTATTAATAATTTGGATTTTCAAAAATAAAACCATTTTTAATAAAATGTAAAATATTAGTTGATACTTGATAATAAAATTTGTGACAATAATTGCTCAGGGGATAATACAATATTATATATTTAATGGAAGCTCATTCAACTCAATAAAAAAATTAATCAGGGTTTCTTTGGTCCACATAAATCTAGCACCCCCATAAATTTAGCCCAAATTGCGCCTATGGTGAGCACCTCCTTAAAATGAGAATTTTGGAAAACCTTACTTAGTGCATCTTTATAATATAGTGATCGGAGATACCTTGAACATTTCAAAAGGTCAAGACGTCAAGTGTTTAGCTATCATCGTTATTAGGCTCTACGTTGATTAGTCTTTCAGTCAGGACATGTCCGATTATACATAATTTGCCACTGTGGGTTGGCAGTATTATTAAGGGGTGAGTGATCAAAAACATAGAAGTCACTTCTGCTACATGAGTTTACGCTCACCTATATACAGAATATAAATATTGTCTAAATATTACTGCATAAAGATGTTAAGTGGCAAAAACGATAGAGCGCATAAGACACGATAATATGACAAAATTTTATTTGTTGACTCATAAATGTATTTTTTGTCACACCTGCACCGAAAGTTAAATTTTCGTTTTTTCGATGTCTGTTGAAACTTTGGTAAGCTACTTTTTTCCGGCCAGTGGGTGGTAAAGTGAGAATCCCATAGTGCTAGCCGCCAGGTCGTAAAATGGAAAACCTCAAAAGTTTTGGGCATATTCGTTGCACAACCAGACACCGAAAGATATACCACAGTAATTACAAAAATAAGCTTTTCATTATATATTAGGCTAAAATGCACTTTACCACCCAATGCAAATTTTTCAATTTTTTTTTTTTGGAACTTTTTTATATGAATGATCAGAATTTGTCAGTCATCGGACTTAGTTTTGAAGTTATGGAATTTGAAAATGATCAATTTTTGCGATTTTTACTCGTGAGCCCAACACTACGTTTATCACGTCTTTCACGTATTTTTTCTTTCTTTTCTTGAAACTTACGTTCATCAATGAGTATTGTTTATTTTTAAGTCTAGGTTGTTGTGGTTACCTAACCGCGTTGGTTACGCATGGCAACGCAAGTTATCCGAGAGGTCCGTAGAACCCCGGATATTGCGACCGGAGCCGGTAGGCGAAGAAAGCCACTATACATATACCTACTTATGTTACTTTAACTGACAATCAAGTCTGATGGCCGTCATATACAATAATATTCCCGGGAATTTGAACATCACTAGACTGTCCGGCTAACAAATACTGATTACATCACCATTATTTATTTTTTAACTCGTTGAAGTACATAAGTATAAAACATAAGTATAAAAAAAAAAAATCAATATTCGTAATACTCAGTAAACTAGAGTGATGTGTGAATGTGTAAAAAAACCGAAATTGATAACATCCAAAGGTCATACCTAACTTTAAAACAAAGTCCTACCGACAAATTCTGATTGCACCATTGTACTTAAATATTTGATATATGTAAGTTCCAAAAAAGAACAATTTGCATTGATTGGTAAAGTTCCATATCTTATATTCATATTTTAACCTCCTTGCGACCTTGCATGACGCGTAAACATTTTTCTTTCATCCTTCGCCGTGATCGAATAATCGATGAACACAGGCGAGTGACAAAAAATAGTGTGAATGGCTCGTGCAGGAAGGTAATTTTAGTCTTGGGCGAAGGAGGTACTCAGATTTCTAATTTGGAGAAATTGAATTTGATTCCAATCAGATTTAGAATCCACAAAATGTATTTTGTAGTTTGTTCGCCGACTGCCGAGATAATATGTGGTTGTAAACAAAACATCATTATTAAACTCTTCCACTCAGAATAAAAAAGTGTTGGGAGATGGGACAATAAATCATCACCTTGATAAATGAAGTATCCGCTACCAGGGTAAGGTTTCGGGTAGGTATTTTATTAAAAAAAAAATTAATATTCAATTAAAACTAAAATTTTTTGTATTAAATACATTCGTAACAATTTTCTACATACAAACTACTTACTACTGACTACTGACTACTGACTGAGTGACTTTGGGCCACCGGATATGCCTCTATTTTGGAAAGTGTAAGTTCTGATTCAGAATTTACTTGGACAACACACAGTCACTGAGTCACTTACAATGTTTTATCTAAAATAACATGTACCTATGCTATTAATAATAATAAAAAAAAACATACATTAGTGAGGTAATTATTCGAATAGTTAGGTAGGTACCTAGGTACCTACCTACTGGCTACTACAAGGTTGATGCTACTGCTACATAACCATTAACCACATAAGAATTATAAAATAGGTGTTAGGTAGGTAAGAATGCACAGTCATCACTCACCATCATGACATACCTATTGACTGATGAATTACATCATAAGGGTGTGTTTTACAGGCTACTACAGATAGTAAATTACAAATATTTTTTTACAACGGTATCTACCTACCTATATAATAGTATAGTGAGAATAATATTTTGGTGAAATAAATGATTATTAGGTATGTAGATATTTATTGATATACTTCAAGCCAATGAAGCAAATGTGCTGAGACAACAGAATTATAATTTGACAGTAGTAACAGTTAATAATAACAGTTAAATTTAAATAATGGAAGTTATATAAGAACATATAATAAAACAAAAGACGAATGAAGACACGCCATCACGTATTATATATTTATGGGTCCCGTACTTGACCGCGAAGCACACACGACACACCACTATTTCTCTCACCACTTTCATATACTGCAGCTACAATATTATGTTGTTTCAGCTCATTGGCTTCATGGGCCTATACTACTTATTATTTTGACTAACAAGTGACTACTAAGTACTAATATGTTATCAATTCCTACCATATGTAATATACTTCCGTATACCTACTATAGCATACTACAACTTATTTCCATGTATGCTTATATTTTCTTCTGTATCTTTCTAGTGATTCTACTCTCTGCATAAGCTGAACAAATAGCACGGAACTTGCTTAAATTTAAAACACGTTCAATCAAATCACGCCACTTCTATAGAAAATA
This sequence comes from Myzus persicae, assembly GCF_001856785.1. Taxonomy (NCBI): domain Eukaryota; kingdom Metazoa; phylum Arthropoda; class Insecta; order Hemiptera; family Aphididae; genus Myzus; species Myzus persicae. The sequence goes on along the minus strand of NW_019102926.1, from coordinate 315,094 downwards.
CAATTTAATGAACCAATATGTTAAATGTATCCTATATAGCCAATGGCGCACATAAGGGGGTGCTTAGCACTCTCAAGTCCTTAATTAGTACCCCCAGATTATTTTGAGTTAAAAATATTGTTTAAAGTGTAATTTTTAGTCTATAAGAAATAAGAATGAGTTTATTCCAGTTAGTATTGACAATGCACTAATGCCACTGGCATATATTTCTTGTTTATGTATGTTAAGTATATTTAAATTAAATACAACAAATAAAAAAACAAAATTAATGAAAGTACCTAGTGAAAATATGGATGACCTGATTGCATCCCTTGTTCATCGAAAACTAACTGTAATAGTCGTTGTAATAATTGTTTATAATTATAATATGTCGTCCAAAAAAAGATTCTTTATTGAAAATGAAGTTCACTACTTCGAATTACCTATAATGTAATAATTTATAATTGAATTTAAAATGAAGTTAATTTATGCCTGGTATGAATAACCTTATAGCTGTATGGGGGGCGAGGGAGCGAAGCACCCCCAAGGGTCACTTTGGGGTAAAACATTTGAACACTCCCAAGTTTAAGACTGAATGTGCGCCTATTTGCGGCTATAAGTATTCTTACTGTCACTATATGACCTGTATAAATTGGAAATATTGTATTCTTACTTTACACGGATTATAGTCATTTTCAGTTATTTTCAATAATGTTTCCAAAATAATTGGTTGTAAAATCACTGAATTCAATTCACAGTCTCCAAATACATGACGTATCAAAGTTAATATGGCGTCATTGACTAATTCATCATTTTTAGTGTAATTTTGTAGAACAGTTCCATACTTATACATTATGTCGGCAGTAGCAAATCTAGTATAGTTAGATAATATTAGATATAATTACATAACTTCTATACTGATAACTGACTATACTGAATGATCAATTTAATACAACAATTTAATGTAATAAATAGGTGATCATTATTTCAAAAACTATTAAAGTTATCGAAAAAATATGTACATAATTTTAAGACCTTAAAAAACTTTAATAAATATTTTTATTAATTTTTAATGTTATAATTTGTTTACTTTTTGTAACGAAAACGGGCATTTTTATTTCCTTTTTCTTAAGCAGACTATTTTTTGGAGTACTTCGATTACTAAAAATTGAATTTTAGACGTGTAGTTATGAGTTAAATCTTATAAGTTTTTAAAGTATATATATATTACCTATATAGATGGAGTGGAGTGATATAGGTATCCCGCAAAATATTGGTCCACTACTACTATTGATCTTTGGGTTATATAAAGTTAAATACCTCTGATAAGTTATAACTTATAAACTAATTCCCCGAAGTTTGATTTATAGGTTGAAATACTCCGAATAATATTCTAATTCTGAATATGAAATTAAAATGCATTTTTTATTTAAAATATTAAGAACTTAGTAGAAGTAAGACTTTTATTATACTGTTAGTATTTTCTGAAATAATGAGTGTCTTATGTTAAGCGAATCTCCAATACAGTAATTATTATGATTCTAGATTCATATAATATTTAATGTATGAGGTTACCTTTTGAAATGTTCAGTAGTATCATTTGAAGTCCAATAATCTAAATTATCTAACAATAATATCAACTTGTGATTTGTAATTATTAAATCTAGCAAGTATTCAAATGTCTGTAAGTCACTATTATAGAAATGAATTAGCATTGAGAATAATGACTTGATATCTTCTTTCCAAGTTGTAGATTCTGGTGAGTTATTACCTGAATACAAATAATAATTTTTAAGAAATTGACAAATTTACACAACATAATATTATAATAAGCAAATAAAATACATTCATTACTATAGTGCAGGTATCGAACACTACAGTATAAACCATCGGAGTAAATAATAATACGAACTGCGAAATGTAATAATGGAAAAACAATTACCCTACGGTTTCAAACTCTAAACCTTAGTTTAGTATAGTTATTTTTATTCTTACTATTTTATAATCATAATATTTTTATCATCCATCTGCCGATGTTTACCTATGTAACTAAGTAAGCAACTTCGGTACATGAATGTGTAGTAGCTGTTTCAAATTTAGTCTAGTCTCGATAACTCGAATCTCAAGAGGAATAAAAACAAATTCGACCAATGTATTTTTCGAGTTCTATACCTCAACAGCTAATACATAATTTAAAACATTCCAAGGTGCAAGATAAAAATTCCAGTTATTGAGACTCGACTATATATTATAAATTTATAAACCTAAAATATTTTATGGTGAATGTGCGCCGCCAGCTAATTCTGTCACATCAATGGTGTGTATCAAATTTGACATGGAGGCAAATTGATTAAATTAAATTGTACAATGTACATGTTATCATTCACTAGTGGTCAGTGGATAGCAAATTATTACAAATTTTAATATTGCATTATTAATAATTACTATAGAAGGTAAAATATGTTGGTAGTATCAATATTCTATTGACTATTTTTTGGTTTTGGTAAATGATGACCCCGGGGTCACTTTGACAACCCATTGTTTGATCAAAATCAAACGAAATCGTGTTCTCAAAAAGGTAAAAAGTACGGAATCATCCTTTATCGCTATAGAAAATGGTAATATACCAACATATTTCAAGTATCTTTATAGTTATTCATTTTTTAAAACAAATAATCAAAACTAGGGTATCCGGCAAAAATTCTTAAGAAGTATACCTATCAAAAACTAGTCACCAGGTTTAATACTAAAAATAGTTATTGTTACAAAAATAAAATAATATTGAAGTATTATGATTTGTAATATTTATATATTCAACTTACATTCAAGATCTTGTAATAGATCTATGTTGGTTAATGGCGTAACAGATATTTTTCGATATAATTCGATAGTCTCAACTACTTCTTTAATGGCCATGACTACCTTTCAGATGCACGAAAATAAATTTTAAAATAAAATAAATTAAAGATACGTAAAAATATATGCTAATACGTACTAAATACAATTGTCGGACATATATTTGAACATCATCAGATTTTTGCTGTTCTGCCATCGATAGTTGTTTTGCAATTTTATAACCTTCGTAAGCCATATTTTTAATCATTTTTATTGAAACAATCCCTCTATAATAAAATATTTGTACAATTAATATTTTAATGTTCTAAAATATTTATCAAGTATTCAAGTATATACATTAATCTACCTGATCATTTTCAATTCAATTCTGTTCAACTTGCAAAATCTACAAAGATATATTAAAAGCCAGAAAAAATGTGACAAATCAATGTTGTGCTGTGTATTAGATATTAGTATACTATAAACTTCATCAACTAATGTACTGAATCCATTTTGTAGAAAATGAATAGCGAATTTTCGAAGTTGAAGAAAGACTATGTTTCTATCCATACTTTCCTCATCGCGAGTTGGTAATGTTTTTAACCTTAACATTTAATTTTATAAGTTAAATTATATAAGTCCTAAAATAAAATTTAAAAATATATTTTAAATTGTATATTACTCACATATTTTTTGGCAATTTTTTTGTGTATTTTTTTTTTCGTAATGTGTCTGTATTTTTGTTGACAGCGTCAACTATAGTGGCATTATGACGAGTTCCATCATCGGATTTAAGTTTATGTGGTATTTCTCTAGGTTGTATTTCAGAAGTATTTACTTCTCTTTCTGTGTTACTGGAGTCACTGAAATAGTTGAGTTTTTATAACAAATAACAATCAAACATACATTTGTTTTTACTTTATTAAAAGCTTATAACTACACTGAACCTTAGGCCATAGGTCGTCTAAGTAAATTCGTATTACTTTAACCACCTGTTTATTATTTTCAATGTAAATCAAATCAAACTGTCCTATGTTTGTGGTCTTACATTTTTTTTTTCAATAACCATTTTTATTCTTTACTATTAATGATTGCTATTTTCGTCACAAGTGCACCACCTTATTAGTATTCATTTTGAAGTTTCATTTATACATTATATTGATACTTAAAATATCTCTTACTTTAGTTGGAAAATTCCTTATTTTTTATGGTACAACCCCTTTTGTAATCTTTATGCTTAGATATTTTCATGTTAGTTTTTACCCTTATTTACCGCTGTATATCTACAGCTTGGTCCTGGTACATACATTTTAAATTGTATCAATTTAATAAATCTTAGTTAATTTTACCTTTGTAAATTACATATCGATTCTCTGAACAAAAATTGTCTTTCAACTTCATCTTTTACAGCATGTATTCTTAAATTATATCCTAGATCGTCTAAAATAATGTGTCCTTGTTGTTTCATGTAATTGAATTCACGAAGATTATCCTTGAATGAAACATGAAAGTGAATATTTTTAGAAAAATATTAAAACCAGTACAGATAATAAATATACCTAGAATGAAAATTGTACCTATTTTGCTGTTGTACCGTACATGCTGAGATACTGAAATATGGTTTAAGTTGTATGTTTTATTAAATCTTATTTTGAAGGCGTTATCAATTGATGTTATTTTCAAGGCTGGGCAAGTTAATGATATTTTTTAACTCAGTTAAGTTAAGTTAAATTAAAATCTAAATCAAGTTAATAGTTAAAAGTTAATTCAAAATGTTCTATCAATTAAACTAAGTTAAGAGTTAACCAAAATGTAATATTAACTTTTTAACTCAAGTTAAGTTAAAAAAGTTTTTTTGTTTTCATATAGGAAAAATTAAAATATTCGTACCCAAAATTGTTCATGTTATTACACCAAAGAACTATTATTATTTTATGTGTTCAAAAAGCTAACAGTACTATACAGAAAATGTAGACTGATACCAGATTGTACAAACTCGAAAATGGTCGCGTTAGTTTAACCTAACCGCGTCTTTATATTTTAGTCGAAGTCGAAGTATAGGCGAGTACAATACTGAGTAGCGTATTTATTTTTATACTCATATAGTGATTACTGAATACTGAATACTTATTAGTAGTTATTACTAATACACGATAATTAGCGGTAGGCCTGTATGGGTTGTTAGATTATCAATGAGACAAGAACACGAACCGCGATTAAGATATTTTTCATTTTTTCATGGTGAGTCGTGACACAGACTAATTTTAATATTATAATAAAACCTGGAAATTACAGTATTAGTAGTTGTAACAGATATGTAATAATATGTATCGATATCGAATATGGAAACACTAATTATTACTGATTTTTTCACACCTTTTTACTTTCTTTTATTTTGAAGGCGTTATCAATTGATGTTATTCTTATTTTTATATAACGAATATTTTTTAAGCCGTTCACATTATATTTATTTTCTTACATAATTATTATAGATATCCGTATTTAATTCAAAATAATATAAGGTGCAAATAATTTTTCATCAAAAACGGAATAAAAATATAAATTATGTATAGGCTCTAGCTACCGTACAGTAAGTGTCAAGTGTATCTTTATTAAGTAAGTTCATTAATTTCTGTAATGTATGTGGAATTGAACTCAATGACAAATCGTTGCATTATTGTAAAAACACTAAAATCAAAAGTTTTGCGAAAAAAAACTGTCAGTCTATATTACTAAATATATTTTATGATATATTTGTATCATTATTAAAATAATTTATTTTTATTTTTTGATATCTTAGTTTCGCCGAAAACATTACATTTTAACATACTTTGTATTCAATATTCAAACCTTAGCTAGGCACGTATACGGACTTAATACTACAAAATACTACGCTTGTGTAAACAAAAGTCGATATTATGTATTTTTGATATTTTTAGTTTTTAAATCAAAAACTTATGTGGAACCTTGTATAACATTTTCAAGCTTCTTGACACAGTATAATATTTTTATTGAAAAAAACTTAAAGAAACTGATCATTCTGAATTTCTTAAAATAACTCAAAAGTAATTGAGTCAATATTTTGAATATTTGATCACGTATAGAAAATTCTAATACAACTTTTAGTAAAAATGTCAAGTATCTAATAATATTTGTTTTTGATTTACATCAAAAAACAACATTTTACGGAATAATGGTTGTGCTTAAAATTTTTTTTATTCATTCTTTTTTTTTGGTTTTCCGATTATTTTGTAAAGTTCTAGGGTCCAAGGACCAACTATATACAATGTGGTACCAAAAACCAACGCCAAATTTGAAAATCGAAACATTTTTACTGCCCCAAAATATGATAAAAAATAGAAGAAAAAACATTTAATTGTAAAATCAATACATTAACGCTCCGCTCAGAATCCAAAAATGATAATTTGTAGTGAGTAAAAACGCGATATACTTATATTTTAACGAGAATCGTCCATATCGTTCATAAAATGATAATGGTTTATGATTTATGGCCAGTGTTGTGGAGGCACATTAAAGTATTCAGTACATATACTATCTTAAAACTGGAAATACAAGTTATTACTGGATAATATGATGCCATATTGTTTTTACTATAATTGATAATAATTGTATTCATCTTTGCAGCAACTTCGTCATTTTGGAAAACCAGAGCAATTAATTCAATGACTTGTGCTGCCCATTTTCTTCTCAACGAATTATGAATCAAAACCATAAGTGTCTATAAATATTCAAAAATAAACAAGTTAAAATAGTTAATATTTGTATACATTTCAAATACCTTGTAGATAATATTACAAAGTTAATGAGAGATTTCACATAATTTAAATTGCTTGTAATATTGTACTCGCACGGTATCCCAACACTCGGTTAGGTACAAATGAACATTTAATCAACAATTATGTACAAATGAAATAACAATCATTGGTACCATTTTGGAGTCCATAAGTCGATTGCACAAAAAGTGGGGTGCTGGTGTAACGTTACGTTAGTACCGCTGAGGAAATACATTTTTTTGGGTGGTTGGGGTGGAGGGGGTGTACAAATGTTTATATTAGCAAAATACTAGATTTTCACAACAGTTTTTTACTTAACCAGTATTAAAATAAACTTCTAATATATTATCATCATTTTAAACAACTGCATTAACAATTACCTCTCCAAATTGTTCACAAAAAAGAATCAATAACATTCTCCTTTGGCACTGGTCGTCATCTACGATAAGAATATTTCTTATTAAAAGTAAACAATCACTTATAATTGGTACAGCATAAATACTGAAACAGCCGAGGGGTTTGGACAACTGAAAAAAACACAGCATAATAATAAATATTTTTTTTTTAAAATGTATTAAGGCTTTAACAACAAAGGTTTTTAGACTACATTAAATGAATGTAAACAAATAAACATTAAATCTTAATAAATATTGTAAATAAAGAAAATGAGAAACTAGGTGAATAAAAGGTTTTTAATGTATGTTTCAGTATCGAGTGAGTCAAAATACAACGAAAAATAGGTCAAATGGTAATCATACCGTTTGCTGTACCTATACCTATGTTCATTGCTCGACTATAGTGAGTGCCGGCATATGGCATAATATGTCACAGGTATGTTCTTTTATACTCAGACACTAATGAGTAGTAAGAACATATTGAGAAAATAGAGACAATTGAATTTAAAAGGAACCATTGTACTCGTATATTAATATAATATTATGAAAAACGATTCCTCTTTAAGGATATTTTGTTATTATATTGCTATGTGCAAAATGTTACTGTGTAAATTTTTGTACTGATACAGCCGTACAGAATAATAATATACGTGATGGCGAAAAATATTTAGCCCCTATGAATAATGTTTTTTTTTAATCACAACAAAATAACAAAAACCGTTTGGGGAAAAACCGTGCAATGCAATCGAACTTGTTTTAATCATAAGGAATATTTTGACTTTTCGCTAATTTTTTTATTATTTCAGTTAAAAAACTTATGAAAAACCACTATCAAAGTTGATACTTGGAGCAGTTTTACAGTTTAACATCAGCTCCAAAATGCGAAGACTCATAACAAAAATTCATCACATTCATTGTATTACCGATGCATTCGTAGCTCCACTTAGAATCTAAAAATAATTATTATGATGGATATATTTACTTCTTCAATATATTTTTTTATAATCTGTATAATACGTTTAATGGATCTTGAGTCAGTCCACCAGATTTTACTTTTCAGTAACAACTGTTTTAATTTAATTACATTTGAATGCTCAAATCTATTGACATGCTGTTTGGTATCCAGTATTATACATTCTATTGGAGTTATAAGATTAGTTAAAACTCTGCAAAAATTGATTTAAGACATATTGAAAAATAATTATAATACATATAATAGAAAATTACATACTTAATTAGCACGGATAATATTTTGCTGTCATTAACTGCGACTAACATTGGTATTAGGTCCTAAATATAAATTTATAGAAGTTAATATTGAAACATTTGTAATGTTATAGGTTACTAGGTTCTATACTTATAATCTATTATTTTTGGTAACCCTTAAACTTATCATTCATGATAGGTTGAAAACCATTGGGATATTATATCGACTAGGGACCGGCCGAATACAGTGTCTTATGCGGGAGCGTTTTGAGTGAGTTTTACTGTATTTGTATACCTCTTTACTGGCTTTGCATAATTTTTTTTTGTTTTTTTTTTTGTTACGCGTCGATATACCTTAGCGTTTCATATCATTTATTTATTAATTTTTCTATTTTTTAGTATTTAAAAAAAAATATTTTGTGCTAATGTGTTTCATTTCAAAAAATGTTCAATGTAATTCGAAAATATTATAATTGATCGACGACTAAAATAAGAATGATAACAAAAACAATATTATCTATGGCAAATAGATTTATTTTGTTATGATATTATTTATACCACGAACTTAGCCGTAAGAATATGAGTGTGTGGCGGTTCTCTCTAGATAATAGCTACGGATTTAGATCTAAAGCTGTGGTAATAGCCAAAACTCAAAAGTGCATAGATTGCCAGTCTGGGCAATAATGCAATATTAAAAATGTTGGCCTAGACACTTCTTGGTAAATAACTACTCGGCTTGTAGCACAGAACAATAATATATTAATTATGCTTTTAGACTGTAGTCCAGCGAGAAAACTCGCCGTTTTTACGCATGTTATTATTATTTACTCAGAGGTCTGGGAGGCTCCCTCGAAGATACCCTAACCTTCGCTCGTAGGTTGTTTTGAGACTTTATAATATTAGCTACTCGTTATATTGTGATAATAAGAAAGCTCATAAATAATATAATTGACAATATATATTAAATAAATGATACAATAATATCCTATAGTTTTTGTCCCCACTTACCCCCCCCCCCTAATGATTGTTGAAATGATGCCCCTGTGGTAGGTATCTATACTATAATATTATTTTTCATTATAACACTGATAACTTAAAAAAATTTATTTTTTTTTTATCTATAATCTACATTCTTAATTCTCGCCATAGTGTTGGTTTAATCATATTTGTATTATTTATATTTTTTTACATAAATTAGTATTCAATTTTATAAAATTCTACATTTCTAATATTTTCTATACCCAAAATAGTATTTTGTATTTTTGTTAATGACGTTAACAATATTTTTTTTATAATCATTATATTAATAATAATGTACACACTTTTTTTAGTACTTCTGAAGATCCAATAAGCTGCCTAAAATTGATGGAACTTTCTCCTGTTTTAATTAATTGCTTATATATATGCCAAAGTATTACTGAAAAAAAACATTACAAATTATAATTATGTAGGTTGTTTTATGTACATGAAAAAGGATACAAACAAGTGGTTGAAATTGTTATTTATTATGATTTAAATAATATACAAACTCATTGTACCAGTTCATAGCAGGAACAGTTTTTTTGAAGGGGGGAGGGGTAAAATTAAATCAAATGTTTGTATCAATACATCTAGTTCAGGTTTGCATGTTATAATGAATTTATATACAATTTTAAATTAAATATTTTTACAGTATAGAGTCTAGCAGTCTTTTTTTTTCGCAACGATCAATATCTGGATTGATTTAAATTTGTTATGTATCTACACTTAAAAGAGCTAGACCTTTAAGGCGTTCCTGGCCAAGTAAGTTTCTTAAACATTTTTTTAATCTTATCATGGTAGAAAATGTGCGTTCTGATATCGAAGTCGAAACTAGCAATAAAGCTAAGAATTTCAAAAGACAATATATAATATTTGGAAAAAATGCAGTTACATTTAGTATTATTATACTTCATTTGAATTTAAATTAAACCGAATCTAGCTAAGTTCGGACGCTATTTTTCAAGTTTGTCAGTCTATTTTTTCCTCTTCCTCAATTTAATTTCTGTTGGCAGTATACTTCGAAATCCGGAAATTCTGTATCTATTTTTTTAAGTCATCAGGCACTTATTGATGTTTTATAAGCATCTAGGTACTAAATCACTAAAAACTTATTCCATTCTTCTAATAAGTAAAAAACACATTTTTTTTTGTATATACAGTTTTTAATATTCCATGTTATTATTATTGATCAAATGCTTATATTACTACGTAATTCGAAAGAAAATAATTATAATTCAATATTATATTAAACTTACTGTAACAATTATCAGAAGGTAAATAATCGTTAGCAATGCATATTCGTAATTGATTAAGTAAGTTTTCTGTATTATGATGCTTCAATGAATCCTCCATTTCGATTATTTTCTTCGGTAAGACAGATGATAGTTATTCTAAGAAACAACATTATGATATATCAGAATAGCATTTTTTAGAAATATGAATTTAAATTCATAATAGTTTGACAAATTTTTAGAGCATCTTATCTATACTTAAGATTCGGAAAGTTATTTAAAATGTTTGGTATTATAATGATACCTACTATAAGCTACTCTGCCCAAGCATATGGTAGGTTTATTATACTTATCTTATGTACACAACTTAAATGAATAATATAACAAAGTTAACACATAATGATAGATATCTATAGAAATCCATTATATTACATTTTAGTATTTTACTGAGAAAAGGTTCGTTGGTCTTTTGGTCGCCGGGGGGAGGGAGTTGGGGGGAGATCGTATACCCCTTGTTAAGCATTAATGGAGGACACTACCAATGCATTTGTTGTCTCCGCCTTACGGCTTACACACGTATGAAATAGCAATTTTTTCGTTCACTAGTTTCAATAGTGTGTTATTCGTTTTCATATTAGACTGAATTGACCTACTATCAAACTTTTAGATAAGAACATTAAATGTGCTTAGGCGAATTTTCGATATTTTTAATTTTGAGCAAAATACACGGGTATGTGAAATATCACCAATTAGAAATGCTCATATCTCAGTTGAAAATTGAAATCGAATGAAAGCCGGCGCTTAAGCACAAATTTTGTTCTTACCTACAAGTTTGATGAATAAGTCCATTCGATCTAATATTTAAACTAACAGCACACTATTGAAATAAGGAAACGAACATTTGATATGTTTTAAAGTAAATTGCTTTCAAATAACATTGAAAATATTTTATAAAAATATATAGATGTGGACGCATAAAAATAATAACATAAAATATACCTATACAGAGTATATATGCGTATAAGTTATATAACTTATAAAGCTTATTGAAAACAATCAATATAATATAGGTACCATAATATGATGCACAATAGCCATGTGATTTTGATTTTGTTTTTTTTTCAGTTAGCCTTAGTTAACCTAAGGGTTGATGTACATGTTATACAATATACCTATAAGTTATTACCGTTATAGGTATTATATTATACTATAGTATTGTAGTTTAATTATAATTGTGTTAACTTTTCAACTTTTGAGTCAATATCTCCTTACTGTATAGAATTTGTAGAAGCGAGCGCATCAGCAATATTTTATCGACAAATTAAATGAATGTATTGGGCTGTATGGTGTACGTGTAACCTGGGTAACTCTAAATGAACTGGGACGCACTCGGACTATTCCAAAAATATGATTTTTTTTTTTAAGAACGCACTCGGGATATTAAATAATTAATAAGGGTAATTTTAGGACGTGTTCGGAAAACTACTCTGTAGCACGGTGTGAATAAATATAAATAAGCATTAGTTTAAAATGAATCTAAATATTTTGAAAATGTATTTAATTTATCCTCTAACTAATTTTGAGTAAAAATGTCATCACTGTTCCTTCATTTATTTATTTGTCTTTCTCGATTATTTTGAAAAGTACATTTTTATTTTTTAAGGCCATTTTTACTTTAAATCCATCTATAGTGCCAACTAGATCTAATTCGCTATCAGAAATCGTCTTCAAAGACCAAAGTTGAAAATCTAAGTACTTTTTCTGCTCCAAATGATGATGACAGACACAAAAACACACACATCATTGAAAATTGAACGTATTTTACCGTAAAATCCGTAAAATATATTTTATGTTGTACAGTAGTATCTACAATTGTTTTAAAATCGGCTTGGTTTTTAGAATGTGATAACTTTATTTTTGGCGATTATTGGGGTGTGAATAATAAAAAATTGAAAACAATATAATATTTATATGTTTATTGTTGAAAGAGATACATTTAATCAGTAGGTAGCTAGGTAAAGAAAACAATAGGTACTACAATAGATATTTTTATTTTAAATTAAAAAATGTACTGACGTTTAACAGTAAACCGTCGGCATTATATAATATTGTACCTTTTTACTGAAGTCACAATATTATTAAAACATAAACACAATTAAAATAGCTTCATCCTCAATATATAGGTATAGATATCGGTATTCAGTTTTAAATTTAAATTTTAATCATAATGTTAATGTTAATGAACAATATTGAACATACATGGATATAATTAATATTTATTTATAAAACCGTTTGTATTATTGAACCCTTCCCTTTCATAATATTTGTTATTACAACATGACTACAATATTGAAATGGCTTCACTGTTTAAATATAGATGCTTTTACATTAATATTTAATTCAATCGTTTAATTGAACAGTGAACACCGTAGTCACCTTACATTACCTATGTGGCTGTATTGTGTGAACTGTGAAGCCATTTCAACTGTAGTCACGTTGCGATAAGAAATATTAGGAAAAGTGTGGTCCCGAAGTGGGGCTCTGAGGGGTGTCCTACGCCCCAAGCATACAATATGTACATGTCAGTTGGCACATTGATACATTAAGTATTTGAGTTGGCACTCGGCAAATTATGATTTATTTTTTAAAGTTTTTAAATAGTTTTGTAAATTCTCAAAGTGCAAATATGGCATAGTAATATATTGTAATTTATAATAATATGAAGACATATAAGTTAATTTTCCGATTGCCAACTGTCCAACACAAATACTATAATAATATTTAAGTACCTAGCAATGTGCATATTATATAATATTATAACAGTATGTCAGTATAAAAGTTTTCCTATACATTCCTATAATCATTGAATTATTTTTAATAATACTGCTACGCTAACTGATGAGAAACTATTTCTAGTGAAACTTACCGAAACATCTATACATTACACAATATAACATGACAAAAAGTTCTAATACAATATATCAGAAACCTTATAGTAAATTTTCAAGCTTTTGACCCGACAAATACAATTTAAATAAAAAAAATCTAAACAAATTGAGGGCTGAAAATGCCAGTAAAAATCTCAAAGCGATAGGATAAAATTCAGTCTTATACTTGGGAATGCTAAAATGTTTTACCCCAAAGTCACCCACGGGGAGCTTGGCCGTTCGTCTCCTATACGGCTATATGTTGTACACACCATACATAAATTAATTTCATTTTAAATAATATAATTAATTACTACGTTGAAAAAAATAGTTTTTTTTATAGAAGGCATACAAAAATTACTACAGTGATAGACAGCACAAAAAACCTAATAAAAATAAAATAATTTTTAAGTGCAATTCAAACAAAAATGCCCACTTGTCCAACTTTTTATGGGTTATTTATCGGACTCAATGACATTATTTTTGGATACGATGGTCAAAAAAGCATAAATAATTTTGTTAATTTTAGCATCTAAGATTTGAACTTTTGATACAAATTTCCTCATGTTGTTACTAGAAATTAGAAAAAAAAATTCAACATAAAATCAAAATAATTTTTATAAATAATTCAAATAAAAGTTCAAATTTTTACGATATTGCTTATTCAAATTTCAAATGTATAGGTGCATAACGTTGATTTTTATCCTCGACCGATTTTGTTATTATTCGTGATCAAAAATTTTATTATAGAGACTATGACTATAATACCTATCTACTTAAAATATCTTATAATGTTGTATATACAATGAAATTTTCAAAATATGTTAAGACTATTTATAAGTTATATAGTACCTATAGAGGTTGTTCACTGTTCACTGTGTTCAACGATGGTGGTAACATGAAATATTTCGAACGCATGACACTGAATTTCATTTGAGGTTTTTTATAGTATAAAAGACTTAGGGCTCAAAAAAATGTCCACGTATGCTCAAAAAAACAAATTGTTTTTGTGTCGTACACCCATCCCCTTTTAAATTTGGATTTTGATTAATTAATTTTTTTTAAGCATCTTTGACTTGTAAAGTTATTTTTTATCTTAAAAATTAACTTCCTCATTTATAGTCATACAATTTTCAATATTATCTTATGAAATAAATAAAATAGTAATTACCAATGAACTCCTTGCTCTTGGATAAATGTAATTAATATCGGTACCTATTAAATTATTGAAATATGTGTGTAATCGTCGAACTGTGAAGAATGACTACTTCCCATTGAATAACACTGAATTAATAGGTTCAACCATGTTCGCCTATCTAAAATTAGACTTCATACATCGTATCCATACTTACTCTGCAGTTGACTTATTACACCTAAAACACGTTTTTGTCCAATGTGATTGTTGGTATAATTTTCACTCGAAAACGTGACGTTACATAATGATTTAAGACAAGTGCGTGCACGCGCGGGTGTCGGGTGCACATACATCACACGAAGTGTCGACCTGAGATCTAAAGGGCCTAAAAGCCAAGAGGCCTCTCAAGAGTACTCGTTTACCATTTTTTTTCCAGATTTTGTGTAGTAAGAAAGAAAATAGTTAAATATAAACAATAATTACAAGCTTTGAATCCCAAAAGCTGTCAAGAATTTATTCAATGAAAAAAAAAAATAATAATTACAGTATGCGTATATTTAAGTATGATAAATTTAAACGAATATTATACAGCAACAAAATTGATTGTTTGTTTGTTTGGGGTAATTTCTGGAACTACTTGACCGATTTTCAAAACTTTTTTACTATCAGAAAGCTACACTAACCCAAGAATCTAAGTGGCCCTTCATTTTAGATATTCTGACAATGACATATGTTTTTTTTTTGTTTGTTTTTTAACATATGGGGTGATAAATATGTTCCGATTTTTGCAATCAGCATTTTTTCGGAGAAAAGGGAAGTTGGGTTTTTTAACAGGTCAAAATGTAAAATTCCCAGTATTCTTTAAACCAATATAAAAAATAAAAACCTTTTTAATTTGCACACAAAACTAATCGATTTTATTTTTTAGTGCAACTCAAAAACTAACAATAGTAGACACTTGACAATTTCACGTAATGTTTATATTCTCAATTTCTATATATAGTAATATTTTTGAAATGTTTATACTTATTTGAGCTATTTATTGCAAATTTTGAAATTTGTTTTAAATGATCGCTGATAAAAACACTTTCAATTTGTAAAGAAGCTTGAAAATGTAACGAAATATCATTAATATCTTCATCTTATAAGATGCTTTAATAACTGATTAGAAATATTAAAGATACATATTCACGATTATTTGTTATATGCATTTTAATTTTTAAGTTCAAATTTAACAAAATTCATCAAAATCCCGAAAAATTATAAATTAATTTTTATTTAGAAATTCATAATAATTTTTCTTTTCAAAGCTCACATTGGAAATTTTAATAGAAGATTCCCCACACGTTTTTCTACTTTAATAAAAAAAAAAATCAACAGGAAAGTTATGCTATTTATGGCCATGAGATATTTTCGATTTTTGTTAATAACTTTTAGTACAAACACTATAGTATACATACTTTATGGTGGCCAGTAGAATTTGGAATTATGGATTCAGTGGTCCGTGAGATCCAATCGTCCAAAAGTTGGCGACTGATTAATGATTATATGCTTTATAACTACATTATATTTTAATAATTCATTGAGAGGATGAAGCCACAACTGAGTGTGTTATCTCTGTCTTACAAATGTACTACATAGCAAAATCTGTTTGGCGCAGAATAAAACCACTCAGTATGTAATTCTAGTAGAGGCACTAAAAATGTAGACAATATAGGTAGAAGACAATAGTTTCTGTGTCGTAGCGTTTTTATTCGTTTGATATCATTAATAAGTAAAAAGTTATAATACTTTTAAGAACCTGATATTTTTACGTTTTCCAAACTTAAATAATTGATGATATATTGATGTCATCGAAAAAATAAAAAACTCTACGACACAGTCGAAATTATCTTCCATTCATGGTGACAATTTGGTTTCTTAGTTAGGTATTTCTGTAATTGTCTCGGTCCTTTTCCGTGCGAGTCAGTTTTTTTTTTGTCCTCCATTAATTGTAAGACGGAGATAATACATGCGGGAGCGGAGTCCCTTCAATTATCACATGATCAAATCATATTATAATTTAATTTAATCCTCTCTAATTTTTCAGGAATTTAATCTATTTTGTAGTATTACTATAAAGTAACTTGACACTTGATCTAGTAAAATCCAGGAGTCTCCAATCATTTTAAATCAAGGGTTGTACGAAAATTTAAATTCTTTGTGGTCAAAAACATAAATTAACCGAAATATTCAGTAATTCCATTTATAATTTTCAGTTTTATAGAAAATGGAAACACAATAAATAAATTCTAGAGCTTAACAATAATTATTGTATTGGTCGTCGCTATTAAGATTTAAGGGCAATTTAAATGTGTACCTATTTGACCAGAACTTAAATGTGTTTTGTAGTTAAGTGTAACAATAAACAATTAAAATAATAAATAAATATATACCTAAGTGTAATATTCCTAGGATGTATTAATGTACGATGTTCGGAAGCGAATTTATACATTTTTAGTAATAAGTTTTTGGTAAATTGTATAGTACTATTGTAATATTGTATAGTATATTTATAAACCTCTTAACAAAACTAAATCATCCAAGATATTATCTACGTAGCAAGTCAAAAAAGAATAGAGATATCCTTTCTATGGATACCTAGACACTGTGGAATATACGAGAATGAACTAGCAGATCAAGAAGTATTCAAAGCAGCCTCATCTACCGACACCCAAATTTTAAATCTAAGTACTTTCATTGATTTAAAAAAACTCACTCAGAAGATTCTATACCATAAATGGCAAAATCACTGGACCAAACAAAACACCGAATCAAATACAATAAAAAACAATATCCAAGTAAAAAACTAAATTATAGAATATTTTTAATACCTAACCTAACAAATTTTATATTCGATTTTGAGCGATGATGAATGTATTGATTTTGAAATGTGTGTTTTTTTTTGTGTCTGTGTACTCGATAAGTAGTCAAAATAATATTCCGATCAGTAAGATTTAGTTTAAGATTCAGTATCTTTTCCGGTGGGAAAGTGAATCTAGTTGGTGCATTCAGGAGGTTGAAATATAAAATTCCCAGTAGTTTTCAAAAGCGCTGGCAAAAACAAAAATACTACGATAAGACAAAGATTATTATTTGTTGCTGCAGTAGACATTAGGAACTATAGTGTGGTGACGATTTATCATGAAGGGCAATATATTTTTTCGTCAGTACCCGGTGTAAAGAAGTTTCATTCCCCAAACCATGTGAACACACCTATAGTAGTACCTACCTAGGCATCTTTCAACTTGCATCAATAATATTAATAGCTGTTATTAATTTTTATATTTTATACACTTCCCAAAAGAAAATATTGAGTTTTAAATGGTACAGTAGATGTTGATAATTTTGCAGCTATACATGATGCACATATATAGAAGAAATCAAATCAACGGAGCTCTAAACTAGGCTTATGCTTGAGCCCTAAAATACGTTTTTAATGCAAACGTAAATGTGAGAAGGGGTAAACATATGAATAGTATCAACGTATGCATTATTATTGTATTACCATTTTATTAAAATGAATGCATTTTTTAAATTATTTATTAATACAAATTCAATATTTACAATATTAAATTAATTCTCTTGTTGGACATAGCAACATTATTAAGAGTTTGGTTGTCTCTACATTAATTAATAATACCTATGTTCTATATTGCAAAATCTTAGACCATTAATTGCAACATTGTTGATCTAATCCATGTTGTTAATCAATGCAAAATTTTTCAACGCTATTGCAGTTTTAAATACTTATATTTTATAATAATTTTACAACAGACAAGAATTGTGTCTTGTCAATGATTGTTTAAAGCTTTATTAAATTTTTTCATGTATTTGGAACATTAAGCGTAAGAAAAAAACATTATTCTCAAAGTTCAATTAAAAAAAAATACATTGCACATTGTACAATGCATGTATTATACATGGCTTTTCAGGAGACCAATTTGAGTATTTAATATTATATGTTTTGCTATAAAAACTCAAATTAATTAATTATATTATGATATAATTATTAATGTTATTATGGTTGTACCTTTCAAATGATTGTGGTGTATGATATTAAATTAAATGTAAAATCTATTAAAATAATATTTCTGTGTGACAAGCAAATTTAAAAAATAAGTTTAACTAAATATAATATTATTCATTATCAAACTATAACCATAATTAATTAATTGAACACATAATATGAACTATTATAGAACATATATAAATGAACTAAGTACTTAACGCCAATTACAAAAAAAAATATTATTTTTAATTGACCTAGTAGCTCATAAGTAATTAATAAATATGAATAATACACAGTCGATGAATTTGCTGTAATTTGGATACAATAAAAACATATAGAACTTTGGTAATGTATGTTTATCATTCTTCTTTTCGGTTTAAATTTGTCAACAACAGTATCAAACAAGTAATTAATTCCACATGAATTTTTCAATGCCGCTTAGTTTGAATTTATCAATTACTTACATATACCTGAAATTAGTTATAAGAAAACTATAGTTATATGTAATGTATTATTGTGTGAATTAAGCATTACTCTGTAGTTTTTGCACAACGAGTTTTCTGCAATAGACACAAATCACTAGTGGCAGCTTTACGGCCAGATGACCAATTCAAGTCATATAGGTTCAAAATTAAATCTACAGTAAACAATTCTGGAACGCAACGTATCAAATTTGGCAACTAGAAATAGAATGTACAAGTTACAAATTTATAATTAACGTAAAAGACATTAAAACATTCAGAATTTCTAACCAGAGTGGGTGGCAAATGCCTGAGAATAATCTGCGATGATCCTCGTCCACACATAACAAGTTGTTCAAGCAATCTCAACACAAAGTGGGTTTCTCGGCACAATTGTTCATGTCTTGAAGCAACTACAGCAATACGACGAAAAAGAGCCACAAGCGCTTTCAACAACACTCCATTTATTCCAGTACCACTAGGATCACAATCTCCATTATCCAAGCGCATTATTTTATTTGGTGGCCATGAATTGTCAATGTCCTAGAAATAAATAAATTAAAAAAAAATTCTGGTTTATTGAACATGCATTATTCTTACAATATCCATGTTGTTTGTTGTTTTATGAACATCGTTTTTCACTATACTGTTTTGCTGTAATTCAACCGATGCGTAAATGCAATATGAACACAATTTAGCCAGTGCTGTCTGTTGAGGCTCAATTAGTTCAATATTTCTGTAAGAATTACATTTTAAATGACTTTCAAATTTTTTTATAACATACAAAACTTACATATCTGGATTAAACAGGTACTGAGGCATCAGTTCTAGTAATGCAAGTGTACAGAACTCAATATCAAAATGAAAAATGGCAAACAATAAATCAACAGCTTTTTCTAATTCATCGCGGTACTGTAACTTCATCATTTCCTGCAGAAAATGCATTGGTCAATTGTATAAAATTATAAAGGTAAATATATTATTTCTTCTATAAAATAATATTAACCTTGATTAAATTGTTGACAAACCAATCTGATCCAGCTGTGAATAATGTTGTTTTTAATTTTTGAGCATTTTTCACATTTAACCAACCTTCTTCCAGAATACTCTCCCAAATGGGTATAAGTTGTTCAAGGATTGAGTCTTTTGATATAATACTACAAAAATTAAATAAAAAAATTTAATGTTATTAGGATGGAGAAAAATGTATGTTACCTATGAGAAGGTTTGGATGGCATTGTAGGTGGATTCAAATCTTGCTGCATTTTACGTATAATTTGACACATCAATACTTGACGGCTAAAAATTACCAATTTGTATGTAATAATGGACATTTTAACATTTATTATTTTTACCATTTAGAGTAGTTGTCTTGACTTTCTTCAGTGTCAGGAAGAACATTTAATAACTGTTGTACCATATTTAATGGCTTGAGCAAAGCATCTTGATGCAATACCTAAATCATTAAGTTATATTATAATAAAATATATTATAATTTATAATATATTAAATTATGTAAAATACATACCTGCATGTAAGAACAGAGCCATGCTGCTGCACAAATAGGCAAACAAAACATTGATGAACGCATTGAATCTAAAATACGCTTAACATCATTACTGCTTAATGTAGAATTTTCCCAAGCAACTAGAACATCGTGTGTGGCGCCAATTATAGATATGCAAATTTGGTCCCAACTTGTATCACTAAAAATATTTTACAATTTAATTAAATATAATTTAATATTTTGAAAATTTAAATTTAATTTTCGAACCAATTTATTAAATCTTCTCCATTATCAATAGCAGTTAATAGAGCTTCGACTTTACTTGGGTCACATTCACCCATAATAGTTTCATGAGATTTAGGATTTCCGAGTTCAACCATACACTGTCGACACCATTTCTCAAAAAATGTATCGTTACCACCATCAAGGAAAATTGACTATAAAAAAAAAAAGTTTATTCTTAATTTTTCCATTTATGCTAGGTTATAATATTTACTTGATATCCATATTTTTGAGTTATAAAACAGAGCATCAAGAATGTCATGTCAAACAATACTGCATTAGTGCGTACAGACTTAGCACCATCTTGTAAATTAATTTGCTTGCTGAATTCATTAAATTTTATCACTTTAGAGACAAACATGCGCAGTTTACCCTCAACTGAAGCTGCTGCCAGGATTAACTCTAAACTGTTACCAGATAGTACTTGACTGAGCACACTAACTAAAGCTTCCTAAAAATAAACAAACATTAGTATTATTAAGGAATAAATCAATAGTAATAAGTAATGTCTTACTTGAATTTTAGAGTAGTCAGAATCTAAAGTCCTAAGCATTCTTTGTAAAGTAGGTTCAGTTCTCATAATAATGGTCAAAACGTTTGAGGGGGGATTTGGGCTGCTAAGTGTTGAAACTACACTGGCTCTAAATAATAAAAATGATTAAAATTTTACATTGTTCAATTAAAAAATTGAAAATGAATACCTCCTAGCAATTATTGAACTACATTGATTTTCAGTGACAAAATCTAGTTTTACTAATTCGTTGAGTAAAAGTTCTATACAACTGCACGCTGTATGCGAGTCGATGAAATCTAGCAATGGAAACATCTCCAAAAGCATCTCAAAACCTTGAATTACTTCTTCAGACGCTTTGAAACTTTTGGAGTCTTCACACAGATGCTTTATGATGTGTGGCAGTTTTATGAATGTAAATGCACCCCATTGTGGTCCATGATCTTCTTTACTCAAGGAATCACGCAAACACATAAGACACGCCCGAATTAGTTCACAGTACAATCGAGGATTACTGTAACCCTTTAAAATTAAAGAATAATAGTTATTATAAAGTGCTTATTTTTATTACTACTAGTAGTACAAACTTTAATTTGACGAATCATTTTTAATTTATCCACTAATACTTGAGTCTCGGTCGTAGGGTTCAACATCACTCTAATGGCTAACAATGGTTGTAATACATAAGTAATTGGTTCATTGTAAGTTGTTACTGATTCCATTGCTGTAAGTTTTGTTGAATTTTTAAAGTCAATGTTGCATAATTGTCTGTGAAAGAAATAAAAGAATTAATAGATCTAATAATTTTGTTTTCATAATATATATATAATAAAATAAAAATGTAAAATACATCAAAACATTGTGCACGTGTGGTATATTTGTGTCCATTGAATTTTGCACATCTTGACTAATTTCTTGACACTTATTCACAATGACCAAGTATAGTTCTAGATTGACAAAAATTATTATTTATTTATTTTGAAGCAAGATGTATATTATTGTATACAGTACTATATTATCAGTTACTAATAATTATTATATAGTGACTTACCAGCATCGTCATGTTTGGCCAAATAAAGCATGGCAAATATAAAGTCATTGTTTAATAGATACTCTAAAATTTGAATAGATTTATTTGCAATACGATCTTCCAGACGATTGGTGGTACCGTCTTTAGGTACATGTCCACTACGAACACATGTCAACAGCCAATCAACCAATGATAATAGCGCTACAGCTAGTACACTCTCTTCTGGTTTCCCTCGACATGTTATGCCATGCTAAGAAAAAAAATTCAAAATTCAAATTCAAAATCTTAAATCAAGTACATTAATATGTAGATGTTGTGCATACAAGTGTAGATTCAAGAAAATCAAGCAAAATAATAACACATGATCTTTTTTGAAACTTATCATATTTGCTAATGCGCTGGAGAATAGCTGCATAAGATACGAGCTAAAAAAAAAATAAAAATATTAATACTGCTGCTTGATTAATATTTATAATTAACCTACTTGACAGTTTAGTGAATGTCTCAAATAAGAAAGTACAAGTTCGTTGGGATAAGAACCAACTAGCGCTTGTGATAATATTATGTCGGCCAAATTATAGACATCTCCACTAACTCCTCTGGGCAGAACCTGAATAACACATAAGTATTGGATTAAACTATTGAATAATTAGTATTGAGATATTAGATTATTGATAATTTAATTTCATATTTTTCTATAAAATTGCATTTAAAGAACCTATAGGGGATAAACAAAAATCAAATAATTTATATAAAGTGTAAATCGTAGATGGGTGTTCATTTTTTTCTTACTGCATTTAGTACTGGGTGAATATATATTTTATAGATGTACTAAGTACTATGATCAATAAAGTATAACTTTAAATGGACAGTTTTTTTTTTTAAATACACAGAGTACCTATTTAATGAGAAACATAAAACTGTATATCAATTCAAGTTGAAGTAGATTTCAGAAAATAAAACATTCAAAATTTAAATATACATTTAAGCAGTTAGCACTATTCAATATTTGTAATATTATTTGTTTTTTATATTAAAATATTTAATTCAAAATTGCTTAAAAGCTGTTATCATATTTTAGTTAATTTTTATTTGCTGTTTATTTTTTGCACAATATTACTAAATTGTTATTTATATTTCCACATTTTCTGATTTATAAAACTGTGTTAAACTGGGTAACTCAAGGTAGAATATTTATAGGTGTAAGTATGTCTTTATTTTATAAATGTCACACAGTTTAAAGGGTTTAGTAAATAACTAAAGAACTGAAAATGATACCTTGGAAGTTATTTATTTGGAAACAAAATGTTTTGTAGCAATAAAAAGTTTTCATAAACATGGGCACTCTGTACGTAATTTTATTATTATGATAAAAAAATATTTAACAAAATTCAATTAAAAAAAAAAAAAAATTTGATAATAATAATTAAAAAATATATATAAGTTACACACATATTTAAGCAGAAGGAAGTGTGATCACTGGATGGTTCCTTCCCTCACACTATTCATGTTTTTTTTTTAATACAAAGTAGCACATATTCTTATTATGCCTTTGAGTATAGATGGTATATTTTCTAAAAAATTTTTTTTAAATTTTTAGGATTGTTAAGAATTTGAATAAGTATAATAGAACACTACCCATTCCCTTGTGTCAGTCTTACACATGTACAACATACCAAATTTCCATTAATTTGTTTCAATAGTGTACTGTTGGTTTTGGTAATAGACTAATTGACTAATTATCAAACATTTAGGCAAGAATATTTTCAAGAATTTTCAAGTAAGGTATGGTTATGTGAAATCTCACAAATTAAAGACTATTATATCTGGGTTTAAAATTAAAATATTGAAAAATCTCTGACGCTTAAGCACAGATAATATTCTTACTTAAAAGTTTGATGATAGGTAAATTCACTCTAGTATCAAAACAAACAGTACACTATTCAAAAAAGTGAAAATAAATTTGGTTGTAAGATGTACACAACAAACACATAGGTAGCGTTGTTTTAATCTCATAAACATAGCTATTATAAAATATTATACTATGTAATAATATGTTAATTAAATAAAACAATTTATTGAGACTTAAGATATGCATTTATTTATTGTTGTTAGTTACAATTGATTGCTTAAATCTATTTTAATATCTTCTATTAAACAATATTACTAAATGATAGCCAAAACCAGTATCTATTTAATGAAACAAAAAAAAAAAAATACATAAGTTACACATTTTTATCAAACTTAATTTTTTCATAACGTTCATAGACAATGGGTAAGGTATTGGCAAAGCTTCCAGGATCAGTTAATGAGCCAGATTTTCCAACTGGTATTTCTGTAGTGTATAATTCTCTACGGCAAACTTCTCTCAGTACATAATCCCATTCTGATTCTTTATACAAACGTGTATCATGTATACGCATCATGACACCATCTACACGTAAAAAATATCGCAACAAAGCAAAAAAACCACTAGGCATACATCGAATTTTCACAGAACATACAGCAACACCATTATCATGTAATTCATCTTCAAATAAAGTCAAGTCTGAGTAGAAAAGTATCTCTTCTTGAACTTTGAGTTTCTCCATATTTATACGCTCATCAGTGGCTTCAGCAACAGAATATCCAAATAATGTGCCTTCATAGTATGTTGAATATGTCCAATCGAACATGTTAACATCTTTATCTACAAGACCACTATCGAGTCTAGATTCTTTCCATTCTTTTGAACAAGCAATTTTCACAGGTGCTCTACAAGGATCAACATCCCTGAGTGAATCCAAGGCGCAAAATCGTATTCCAGATTGACCATCATATTTTATTTCTAAAATATTATTAGGAAATACCATTTCAGGTAAATGATGAAGCTGCAATTCAATAGAAAAGCGACAGAAGTCACAACAAGATAACGATGGTACTTGATTACGTGACGAACATCCTGATCCTAGTATATGACTTTTGGAAGATATAATTGTCCATTTGTTGGTTTCAAATTGTTCACATTTGGCAGTCATTTTGAGTGGAAGTTATAACACCTGATTAACAAAACGGTTTAATCACTGTCACTTCACTGTAGATAATAGTTAATATAATAACAAATAAAAATAAATGGATACTTAAATAACTAAAAATTAAAGTTAGTACATATGAGTGGATTTGTAAACAATTGCATATTTTTTTTTAAATTTCTCAACAATTTATACAATTCACACTTATAAGAAACCATTGAAAAATGTTTGCTAGGTAAATTTATGAGTAAAATTTAATAATTTATTCTTAGTTTGGACAATTTAAACAGATATCTAGGTATATTATGTAGTTTAAGAACTAAAACAGTTAAATTTATTTATTTTTATGTTTTAGATACACAACACAAGTCATGATGTTATATATTTTTTCAGCTGATGGCTATTACACAAATAATGAAATTAATTTTACTACATACACATGTTACAAACGGAAAATTAACTATACCTGGACCACACAACCCCATCAGCAATTTACTCTACTACTCATAAATACTACCAGTATTGTATTTAAACAGTTAAATTTGTCGAAAAAGGAGGTTTCTTAAAAAAATACAGAAGTGCTAACTTCAAATTTTGTAAGAACACATACTATTATTTTATGAGAAACTTTTGAGTTTTTTCATTAATAAATAGTTTAAGGTCAGGTTTTAAATATTTCCAATTATACCTAATAAACAATAGTATAACATTAAAGACCAATCCCAATTTATTTATACCACTTTCATCAAAACTAAGTACCTAATTTCAAACAAATTATTTACATGAGTTTTGACTTAAAAAACTTTTTTTTAATTTTAAGTCGAAATACACAATCTATATCATAAGACATAATACGTGTATAGGTTAAAAGACATATGACACGAGGGCACAAAAGATAATACAGTGATTTAAGAAGCCACACAATGATGACACTTTAAGGCTTAAAAAACTAAATAAGCAATACAGTTTTCATCAATTATCTGCTAGCATACCCTACAAATGGTAACTTCAGTACCTAATGCAAACAAAACATAAATCTATGGTAGGGATACTTTTTTGTAGCATGAGTACATTGGTCAAACAATTTATCAAAAAAGCAAAATAATTACCGATTTAATAGATATGCCCCACTGGATTTCAGTCCAACGTTCACCCCACGCTTTCAGCACTAATGATTTCAGGCTACTGGTTTTACTCGTTACTTTGCTTGGCTCCATTTACAACAAATGTTCAGCAACCATTTCGATTCTGAGTAAAAAAAGTTATAATAAAATAAAATAAAAATATAATTTAATGTTTGACCCAATATTACAACGACGCTGTAACCCAAAACAATTACAAACGGCGATGTCATATTGTGCCCGTATGAGACTTTACCAAGTTTAATTGATTTTAGCGGCAGTCTAGAGCGACGTGTACGGAACAAAACGCAGTGGACAATCTACTTGCCGGCGATTTTGCTATGTCAGTAATCGTAATTTTTGATAAATGGATTCCGAATATTTGTTTTACAGTTCCGTTTCGCATCAAACGTAAGTGGTTAAATCAGCTAGATTCTACAAAGAAAAGAATACCTAATTAGTATTTAGTATTTACTATTTTACTGTTATTGTATAATTAATAATTAGCGTATTACTACATAAGAAAATAGAAATAAACGGTAAACTACGAACGCTATGACAAATTATCCTCAAGCCGAAACGTAAACAAACGACAACGAAATACTGATAACATTAATCGTATACCAAGGTAGTAAATATGAATAGCCGATGGTTACAGTGGTAGCACTGGTACACTAGAAATTCAACAGACCAAACCGGTGTGGTTTTAAGAAATTCGGTGTACTAAAACGATTTAAAAATGCATTACACCAGTTTGGTTTTTTTCAACCATCATAACGAGGCGGTCGAGTAATATTTATCGAGTTTGTCCCCACTTTATTTTATTAATATCTTCGTTTTTTTTGTCCTAGCGAGTGCGGCCATTCGGGCATCACTGTCTACTACGTGAATATCCAAATTTGTAATATTTTAATTCTGAGATACTTAAAGAAAGACAACTAAAAACATTTTTAAAAAAAATGTCTATTAAGAAATAATCTGAAATGTGACAAATTATTACATCAAGATCAAGAAGTAAAGTTGATTTCAAGTTTGAGTAAGTAGGAGTAAGTAGTATGTAGTAACCGACTACTTCCTACGATTAATTTATTATGCACGAGCTAAAAAATATAATCCAAACGCATAAGCTGTATTAATAACGGTCAGAATAATTCATAGCTTATAATTATTTTAAATTTATATATATATTGGCAAGTTTTTCATGTATAAAGTAGAGTGAATTAAAATACCCATAACTCACTTAAAAACTGAATTATCGTAAAATACCCATGAACTAACACAGATAATGATCTTACCATCAAATTATGTAAGAGGTTGTATAGGAGTAATTTCGTTAAAATTCAGGGGGTGCAACTGGTGCAAGTGCACCCTTTTGCACCACCTAGATTAAGCATACGAGAAGTTGATTCTCTCTAATTTTTAAATTAAAGAAGCTATACGTGATCTGCTGAGCGTAAATTTGCTATGTTACGCACTTGTAAGACGGAGACAACAAATCCCATTGTTACGCCCTCTTAAGCTACAATATTTAACCTTTTTAACCCATACTTTATGATTTGGACATTTTTTATGATTTAAACGAATTTCGTTAAAAATTGAACTTAGAAAAAGTTATAAAAAAAAAATTATACCTAAAAAATGCTTAACTTAATTAAATAACATAAATTGTAATTTTATGTTTGATTATAATATATGTATATACATAACACATATACAATTGTACTTCACATATAATTGATATTTATACAATAATATTTGATATATTTTGAGTATTATATAAATTGGTACCTTTGGTGCGAAATAATTAGATTCTCAAATTTATTATTAAAATCTATACACTATATTATACTTAGATAGGTAGGAAAATCAGAACTATGAAATATGATGGTCAATTATTACAAATAGAGTAAGAACTGAATTTACATTGATATGTAATATGAAATTGTATGATATTATTTGTTTATATTTTAGCCTTTTGGTATCCTATTATTTGTATTTTTATAATATTTTTTTTAAAAACGTATCATAACTTCTAGAAAGATCTTATACAGAGAATTAAATCAAAATATTTTAATTAACTATATAGTAAATAGTTAAATAATGCTACCATATAAAATAAGTTGCAAAAAAAGATAGGTACTATAAATAAAAATAAGTAATGTCGAGCAAAATGTCTTAACTTGTTAATTTAGTAGGATAGTAGGTATAGACAAATTTAAGTTATTTTAAAGTTATTCCTTAACTTGTAAAATTTACAAAAATGTCATTTTTTTTATTTCACCACCATAGACCATATAAAATAAAAATCAACTTGGTCTTAGACCATTACTTATTTATTGTAGAATATCGATTATATATACGCTGTGGGCAGTGCATATATATTGTACATTGTACATTATATTGTATTTATCATTACATTAGAAATTTAAACCTACTTATACCATTATTTATTTACTGTATTTAATAACCGCATAGCTGGTCATTGGGTATAGCCTATAGCGTCAGTGTCGAAAGGCGACGGAATCGTATAATGATGTAGAATGTATTTTTCACTGCAAATGATTTTTTGATATAAACTATTACATAATATCAGCCTAAAGGAGTCAATACTCTATGATAAAAAAATTATGAAACTTAATTCATTGTAGGTAGTGAGTATTGAAGCCATTGCTTGATATTTGATTTTGTTAAGTATACATAGACAATTTGATTTGCGTTTCTGTAGTAATTAACAAAGCGTTACAAAATTTTGGCTCGCGAAATCCGTGAGAAAAAAGTTGCAGCCATACCAAAAACAAATGTTACATAGAAATATGTGTAAAACTAGAAATCTATAACATAACTCGTTTGTATTGAATGAAAACATAAAACTTTTAATATTATCAAAATATTAGTTATTAATACACATTTTATCGTAATATAATTATTAGTGTGTTCTCGAGGGACGTCATTAGTGTGGTAGGTACTGTGTAGTGAATTCGTTGGCGTCAACAATACTGGGTCCATAGATAAGTATATATATAGTATATATAGTGACTGGGTCACTGGGACAACTGACAGAGGAGTGCGACGCCTCTCATGATCCAGTGATCGGGCGATTTGTCGATGGGCATGGATACGGCAATCACGAAGTTGGTGGAATGACCGGTGGTGGACAGCGTGCCCCTCCGCTCGGCTGTCTTGTACATCGGACACAGGTATATTGCGACGGATTGCGCTACGGATTTCATCGCCGGCAGCAAGTGAATCAACGGCATGGCGCAGAACAGCTGTTTTGGTTTCGATTCTTTCAAAACGGACTTCCGGTCGCTCCACCGGGCCCCATCCAAGTACAGACCGTACACGTAAACCCCGTCAACGGGCTCGACGTCCGTCGCTGCAGATTTCTTCAATATCTGCGGAAGTATAATAATATATTGTTATCATTATTCGCTTTATTTATTTGCATCTTTATCTTATAAGACTGCAACGGGATGGAGCAGGTATTATTCGAGGAGGGAGAAATATGTGGATGTTATTCTCATCCCTCAGGAGTTGAGAATTGTATTTTTTTACGTAGGTGCCTATTAATTAATAACAAAATGATTATCAAACTATTTAATTGGCGCCCTCCCCCATTACTTCTGGACGAGCATCATATCCTTTAACTTGTTAGATATTTTCACGAATGGCTGAATTATAGTATATACCAGTATATATATTATATTATAATATATAACTGCTATAATTGACCAAAAAAATGTTCGACCTAACCAGAATTTATTTATTTGTTTTATAAGATAACGTTTGTTTCATTATTCATTTAGGGTTTATGCTTTAGTCTTGCACACTATTTTTTATTATTTACTATTTTATTGTGCTATTTTTAACTGTGGCTATTCTTTAAACAATTTTTTTTATGAGCTGTGATACACTATGTATAGGTCCCTCGGGTAGTCATTATTTTAAAAATGTTTGACGTTATGTTATTATACAGTTGTCTTATTATGATGATATTATCTGGCATCTTTCCCGCCGACTGTGGACTATAGTACACCATCTGAATTTTCCCTAACGTACTCATCAACGTTATATTTAAGTATAAATTCAGACTTCCAAAATCCAATCACGAAATAATACATTTCATCGATTCATTTCAAATTTTGATTTGTCAGAAAATCCTAAATAAAATAGGACCTTGATGTATATTTTGTAATTATTGGGGTTTTCTTATAACAGTATTTCAACTTTAATTTCGCTGTGATAAATATATTATCTTTGAATTTATTTTGTTTATAATCATAGACGGATTAATGATCTATCTCTCAACCATTTTTCTTGTGAAGATGATATTTTATTTTAAAAATATTGTTTAGGTACATTTTTAACTAACAAAGTTAAAAATATACATATTTTACTACATACTGCTTGATTTTTTTAAATTTTGTTTTATATTTTGTTACACTTTACAAATTAAATAAATTAAAGTCCAATGCAAATTGATAATTTACCAATAGATCTAATAAACTGTGTTTTGGTATAACAATTATCCTCATACTATTTTTCCAAAAAAATGTAAAACACAATATTCTTTACAAAAAAAAAAACCTTAATTAAGTTTCAACTAAAAGTTATAGACCTTAAGTTTTTTATGTATACATAGTTGAAAATATTTAATTTCGTAAAAAAATACATGATTTATAAAGCATTGAAAGCTTAACTTTACGGTATGGCCCGCTTTCCATCATATAATTACAATAAGGGGGCTGCATTACTTTTCGACGAAATAAGTGGAGGGATGGAAAATGTGAATTACAAAAAGTGGAGGGGTGAAATCCCATTGTATCCCCTCCCCTCATTTCGACCATTGGCTACACGTCGATAACTCTAAAATATTATTTAGAATGTAATTATATTATCAATATAAGATGACATACTTTATAATCAAATGTTAGTAAATCGATCGGTATTTTATACTTTCTGGCAAAGTTCTGTTGCGTTCCGGTTAAAAAAGCTTGGGTGAAATAAAATCCGGACAGCCAGAACAGTTTTGGAGCATCGTTATCGTACCATTTCTAAATAATACAATAATGAATAATAACAAATAATAATAATAATAATAATGATAATAATAATTCTATATTTAAAATATGGAAATATGAACAACTATAATTTGTTATTTATACATAGTACCTATTTTAAAACTGTGTAAAGTAAATTTTTTTAGCTAATGGCTGTAAATGTAGTATTAGACATTTAGACATTGTATGCCTATACCCAGCGGTTCTCAAACTGTGTTCCGCGGAGCCCTGGGGCTCCTCGAGAGTAATCTAGGGCTCCGTGGCTCCCATATATTATCTGTATTAATTAAATTCAAATTATTAAATTATTATTATATTTCTTAGTTACATTTTAAATTCTTATACTTGTATTCATTCTTATTTGGACCGTACCAATATGTATTATTTTAAAGCTTAAAACTGTAAACTATTTATAAATCCACAAATTTTTTTATAATCAACATCATTTTCTATGAATTATCGTTCTCTCAAATAGACATTTCTGAATTTTGAGGGCTCCGTAATTTTTTTTTTAGGCACATAAGGGCTCCGCGAACAAAAAAGTATGAGAACCGCTGCCTATACCTATAATAGCCGGTATCCAGGTATATTTAGGTACCTATACACAATTCTGAGTGATTAGGAGTAATGTGTGATATATTGATATGAAATGATGATGATAGTGATTAGTAATTATATATTATTATCACCGTAAAATGTAATGGTCGTACCATACACGCATTTGTGTTGCACTGTTAGACAATGTGGTTGTCAAGTGCTAATAGTATCCTGTATTCATGTTAATAAAGTTACCAAGTTAAAATATGTGATGTATAAATATTTGTATATTGAGTCCTTTTTCTGTCCGGTTGAATCCAAGAAGTAATAGCAACAAATAGTACCTACATTAGGTGCCTATTTTATTCAAATTTTATGAAATATAAGTAATATAATTAATTAAATTTATTATGACCGTTATTGGTTTAGAGTTATACCGTGTGTTTAGGTAAATAGGTTTAATTATATTAAATTATAACATTTTCAAATATTTAAACTTAGATTAGAATTATTAGACATAGGTAATATTTTAGACTGATCAGTGTTATTTGTTCTTTGTTTTAAATTAATTGTTTTATCTAATTTATATGGTCGACTGACTCATTGATAAGAAGTCAGATTTATACAACACGAAAGCTCTAACTTGCAAAAACGCCATTCTCTGTAAGAAATCTTTTACATAACTGCCCAATGGTTTTAAAGACGGATAAGAATTTCTTGCCCAAGTTGTCGGAATTTTTCCATTTATGATGCTCTGACACAGTTCTTCCAGTTCATTAGATATTAATATTAGACCTAATAACAAAATTACACACATACTATTACTCATGCAATTTTGGAGTAAGCATTTTCATTGTATTTTGTGTTGTTTCATAATACCAATTTTTGTTGAGTGTGATGTGTTCACAGAAATATTGTTATGAGCAGATTATTAAATTTATCTTGATTAATAAAGAAGACGTGAGTATATGTATATAAACATCATGGTTTGGTAAATATCATAAGAAATGAGTCGTTAAGATGAATAGATCGTTAGAATATTTGATTTAAGTATTTTTCAGTAGGTACCAAAGATGCGTTTTAAATTTTGATTTAATTAACGTTATAACGTACCTTTGATAGCTTTTTGAACATTAATTAGACTAGTAGTTATTACGCTCAAAAGGTTATTGAATCGTCCCATTTCTTGAACCAAAACTGTGTTCATAGACTGATTGTAGGTAGTAGGGTATTTTTCTAATGCAAGGACTGTATCAAAAGGAATCGGAAGTTTGTTTAAAACATCTACAGCAAATATAATGATAAGTTCTTCTGACGATACTCCTTTTCCTTCCTTTGAACTTTCCATATTCTAGATATAGTATGCGTTTAACAAATAAATAATATTATAATATTATAATTATCATGTATAGTAATTTAAGATTAAATATATGTGGTATTTATAGGTCATTTTTTCATAATAATATTATATTATTTTCTATAGTAATAATATAGAATATTAAAATATAATTACAGATTTCGAGATTAAATAACCTAAATTTGGTAAAAAAATATTAAAGAATTAGGCGAGTAAATAATTTTTTATTTTTATTTATTTTAAAAATATTATAATTATAACTTATAACTTAGTACACACAGTTATGACTTATGGAATACAATTGTTTTGACTGAGATAATGCTTGCTGCATTTATTTGTACCACTTCGAATAAGTGTTAT
This sequence comes from Myzus persicae, assembly GCF_001856785.1. Classification (NCBI taxonomy): domain Eukaryota; kingdom Metazoa; phylum Arthropoda; class Insecta; order Hemiptera; family Aphididae; genus Myzus; species Myzus persicae. Next base: position 281,283 of record NW_019102926.1, on the reverse strand, counting down.
CAATTATGGGGGTTTCCATTTTCCACCAAAATGATCCTCGTTATGTTATTACCATCACCGTTTTTGGTCAAAGGTTATATTCCGATTTCTACCAAAAACTGACAGGTTCAGACTGACAGCGAACAAAAGTTAATAACCCGGCAATTATCCACAGATAATTCCGCAATGAAATAATCATAATAATATTAATAACGCGGGATACAACAGATTTAAGTTCAGGGGTTCTCAAAATATATTTTTAATAATTTGTTAATTTATTAGGTGGAAATCGAACTGCAACTTTTGGTGAAAAAAGGTCATGGTGATTGGTAATAAAGGGTGAGGGTCAATTTGGAGGAAAACTGTTACATCCATAAATTATGATGTTGTATTAAGTACCTACTACCTTCTTATCTACAAGAACACAAAGATAAAAATTAAACAACAATTTATAACCAGGACACCCACCCACCATTTGAAATTGAAGTATTTAATAGTTAATAACAAACTGTTGTAAAAATATTTTTCTGATAATTATTTTTGCTATGATCAATATTGAATGTTTGCAAATTACATGATGGATACTATTGATGTATAATGTACATTGTACATACTTGAGTACTAAGCACAGAAGTAAGAAGAATGTCAGTTTCTTGTTGTTCTTTAATGAGATCTGCGTTTTCGTTCATACCAAATATGCTTGGTCTAGTGATTGAAGGTAGTTCTTGAATGTAATCCACGAATTGATCGTATTTTTTCAAATTTGGGCAATAGTAAATTCCTGATTGCGAATGATAATGAGTTGAGCGAGACAACAAGTGAAATATATAAATTATTTTCTTAAATTTACCAGATTTGTCAAATTTATAATTCTTGTATTTGACAATTTCTTGCGTATAGAACTTGTTTAGAAACGTAACTAGACACCTTCGGTCCCAGTCATCGGTCACACGCCCGCCGTAGTTGCATTCACCAGTTAAATAACGCAATGCTTCAAATTGAATCTTTGAATATTCATTAAGGAAGTTTTGTAACTGAACGACGCTAATTCTGAGGTCGGTCTCGTTGAATTCGTATGGCCGATTCCACCCGATTGGACCAAAATGACGCCGCTCTTGTATTAGAGCATGGAAGAAGCACAGCCCGAAAAGCATCTTCTTGAAATTACTGCCTTGCTTACAGCCTTCAAAGAATTCCTCATTTACAATAGGGTCACTTGTAAACGATCTACTCCGAAAGGTAGATAGTAAATTATGATATTTATTAAATCAATTTAATAAAATATAAATACGGTAATACCTGTAAATGTTGGCTCGAAGTCCTTTTGGAGGTTCATTTGTTATTTTTATACTATTTTGTAAGACCGATACAGGAAAGTACTCTACGGGATATGACGTCAACCAAAGTCTAAACTCGGGATGAGTGTGCTCACTAGTGAAGCTTTCGCATATCTAATAAAATAAAACAACTTTTCCAGTCAAATAATATGTTTTATGTTCTATTTTATTCGTAACTCTACTTAGAATCTAAGATATGTAAATAATTTATAAAATGACAAAAAAGTTATTTTTTATAATATTACTATTAATATTTTACATAATAATACATAACTTTGCTAAAAAAAAATCCTTTTACAAGTATTAGAATATTAATAATGTACTTTAAATTGAAGTAGTAATTACTAGTATTAACAACCAATTATTATTTTTGTCAATATGTTTTTTGCTTTTTAAATAATTAAATTCAATGAAAATAATAGTTTACTAGACAGCAGTTAATTTTGATTAATTAAGTTAAAACAATTACCATTTCAAGTTGTGACATCCAACTTTTAGCTAAATGACAATTTTGTAACAACACCCAGTTACCCATTCTTGTAGCTTCGGTAATAAGTCTTGAGGCAATTGGCCCTTGCCCCTGACCTAATGATAAAGCCGATAAACGGGTTGCAAATCCCTGAGTAAAAAATGGAAAACTATAATACATTTCATCACGTTTATAAAATATGTATTGAAAATACCAGTTTCTCTGAAAATTTTAACAACATTGCTGTTGGATCTGCTCCAGGAGTCAAAACAAAAACTAATGGAGTCAAACAATTGGAGTCATTAAAAATTGTTGATAAATCAAATGGCAGGGGAACTGTGAATTTATGATCCAATACTGATTCGTCTGTTATAAAATATGTAAATTATATCAGATAATTAGAAAACCATTTAGCATCCATGATTGGTAATAATAATAATCTTACAAGCAACGAAATATTGAACAGCTGGTACAATTTTATCATATCGAAGTAAACGTAATATGAGACATTTTTGAAAATAGTTTAGATGTTTATCCCATGGATCAGGAAAAGTTGCCAAATGCGGTTCTAACGAATCATAAATTTCTTTCCATTCATTCGTGTTAGTTTCGAAATCCACTTTTATGTTCTTTAAAATAATGTTCATTTTTTCAGTGCAATTTATTTAAAAAAAATATATTCAGGTATTATTTAAAATAAGATTTAATAAAATATAACCTTGAACTTTGGAAGATTTTCAAGTCTACATAATTCGTCCCAGCTTTTATTTGGTAACCAACTGATCTGATTTTTGAACGGATTATCTAAACCAATTCCACCTGTGAGGAAGAATATCCATTCATCCGAGTCAAATTCTTCAGATAAATTAATAGCCATAATCAACGATAGTAATAGCTTGTCCTAATAATAATTAATGATTATTAAAACAATATGAAATATGATGTATTAAAGATATAATATCTTAAACACAATTTGATGCATTAAATATTTTAATATGGTATTTATGTGACAACAATTAAATTGTATACCTTTATGAAAAAAAAATATATTAATTTTATAATCAATACATTTTAGATTATTAAGTTATGAAATGTTTTAATTATACTGTTATAATTAAACTATATTAGTTTAAACATGACCATTTTATGATATTTAATTTGCTTGTATATATTTTGGTTGTAAAACTAAAATATTAAGATATCCGTAAAAATTACTTTTTCAAATAAACTTCTGCATATGTTAACATACAAGGAATATGTAAAATATTTAATTAATTCATATGTTCGCTCTTCGATGTTTATACGCTTAGGGCTATTTTTGATGGCTACACTGAATAAATGTATAAACCACGCTAGAGAATATTGATACATGGGGTCAATATTTGCCAACGTATCAATAGTGAAAAATAATTTCGTTGAATGTGTGGCAACAATACGGTATTGTTGCCTAGTTCTATCTATTATTCGTTCAGTGATCTCAGACTCTGCTTGTTTTTCTTTTATTTCGTTTGCTAAAATTTTTGAAGAACTTAATATGGTTACAGCATCTTCATCCTCCAAAATATTTCCTTCAGTTGAACTCAGGACTTCCAATATTTTATCTTCAATATCTTTTAAGGATCTAAAAAAAAATGTTTTTTTTTAAGTATAATATATACGATGTATTAATGTAGTTTTATAAGTTTGATCTTAGAACTTAGTAAATTGGTATGCTTATGATCTGGTTAATCTTTTAATTTTGGACAATTTTTAAATTTAAAAAGCTTTGTGCATAAAATATTTAAATAGAAAGTTGATCACAAATCGCACTGAATTATGTTATTTTAAATATTTAATAGTTTATAGAAAAATAAAAGTAGTAATGAAGTGTCCTTTTCTTTCAGAGTCTTAAATATTTCTGGCCGTTTTATAAATTACTTAGACAAATTTTTATACAGTGTTAAATATTATAATACATGGACCTTATACATTGCTGTGAAAAATTTGTTTTGATTGATTGTCAAATTTAATAATATACAAGATTTGAATTGCTTACTTGGCATTTTTAGCACCCTGGATGATCAATTCATTCTTTACAGTTTCTAAATCAGGTCTATCTTTAGCTACTACTTCACCTAGTAACTGATCTTCTAGCCCAATAGGTGTTATCATAAAATTCAATAACACCACTTTTACAGCTACTTCTGGTAAGTAATGTGGGTTTTTCAGTTTAGTTGTTATATAAAACCTTAAAAGACATAGGTAACATTATTAAAAAAAGTCATGTATATTTATATTAAAAAAATGAATACAAAATAGGGATACCTGAAATTGTGGTTATATTCAATGATGGTATCGCCTAATGTTAGGCAGTAAGTTCCACCCGTTAAGAATATTTGATTTAATAATATAGGGTCTAATATAGGATCTAATTCTTCATAAATGTTTTCTAATAAAACCTGAAATATATTTGATATTGAAATATTTTTTTAATGGTATGATATATTTTATACCTACTATAACAAGGTGCTAAATGTAGTAATTTTATTTTATACTCGAAAAGTAGGAAGTGTGGAGTTTTTAAAAAGGAGTTTGTTTAAATATGGATGAAATGTTGAGATAGTGAGAAGAATACCAGCAAATGACTATATTGTAATAATTGGTGACATGAATGGACATTGAGGAAGTGATAGGACAGAGAATGAGAGGATACATGGTGGTTATGGTTTTGAAGACAGAAATGAGATAGGGGATAGACGGAGTATAAAATAATTTTGGAGGAGCACATCAAATGTTATTAAAACTGTGGCAGTTGATACTGTTGGTAATGGTAAAGGTAGTTATACAAACTAAATAAGCTGCAGAATAAAGACATGTGGTTATGGGAAGATTGGGCACAGAAAATAATACTTAGGAAGTAAATTCAGTTTAAAAAATGGCAGAAAGTTTGGGGCACAGAGTTAAAAAAATTAAATAATGATGTGAAAAGTGCAGAAAGAATGGTGAAAAGTGAAGAAGAAGTGTATTATATCATATACTGGTTGGCCACTGGTGATGGCATGCTCCAAGACAGTAATATAGTTGGGTGAACTGAAGCGTATTGTGTTTAAAGAGTTTTCCATTTCCATTGTCTTAATCCATTTATTTGCCTGTCCTTGCGGATCAATCATTAAAGCCGACCGTCTTGCATTCCTGAAGAAAAATAATTAGAAATTAAGGACACTTATGAGTTTAAATTTATTTGCTTGAATCAAATTATGTAGTTTTTTTACATCACAATAATGCCATTATCTATTGAAAATAAATCCGTTGGTAACCCAGCTACATTCCAAGCTCTGATTACAACAGGCTGTCCAAGTATTGCACTTAATTGAAAATCTTTAGAACATACAATTTCATTTTCGAGGATTTCTTTCACCCAATCTTTGATTTGATTGCTTCTGAAGTCCATTGTGAATGGACCTAAGTATGCAATAATACCAGAACTTATTAACAAGTCACCTGAAATGGAACATATTTTTTTATTTTTATACTGGTTGAGCTTTTTGGGATTATGTCAATACACCTGTAAGGTTTAAATATCTTTCACCGAGATCCATAGCCATTTGCCCCCATCGTTGTTTTTCCCCTCCTAATCCACCTATTAAATCTTCAGCTCGTATCATTTTTGTCTGTACTTCATTAGCATTATCTTGTAACTTTGCCATTTTTCGTTCATTTTCTTCAAGGTTTTCTTGGACGAGCTTTAGTTTCATTTCAACCTCCTTAAGCTGAGAACGTTTTTCTTTAAGTTCATCCATCGCACTGTTATACATAGATTCTGCTTCAGCTAGAGCAATTCTTTTTGGTCTTATCTCTTTTGCCACTTTGTCATAACTAGACATTGCTGTTACCCATTTGCATAAGCCTTCTGCAGCAGTCGAAGCTTTTTTAATTAGTCTTGGTTCGAAATCTGGATTTGTAAGATACTTTTCATTGATAACTTTCATTACTGCACTTGGTATATTATCCTTATCGAAATTAATGAGATGTTCGAGAAACTTCATGTCGTTAAGTAATTTTTTCGAAGGTCCCCAATAATCTTCCACCATTTTTCCAGTTAACGGGTCAGGAACTTTAACAGGTTTTACTTCCTTTATAATGCATATAGTTTCCATGACCAATTTAACCCCGTTAGGAGGATTTTTCATGGATTTTACGAATGTTATATCACCAGGAGTCAACGTATTTAATGCAGCAAGAGCAGCGTTCAATACAGGTTTTGCAGCTTCCATGTGAGCTTCACACTCGTCCTTTATTTCTTGTGCTTCAGCTGCAGTTATCTGTGCCTTTTCTTCATCTATTTCAATGTTTTGTTTCACTTTCGATATTTCTATATTTTCCTTTGCTATTTTCTGCATGATTATTTTTACCTTTTTAGAAGCAGCTATAATTTCAGGCTCTAAATATTTCAGTTCTTTTTGCAAAATTTCTATATCATCAGCTGCATTCTGCAATCTTTCTAATCCAACTTCGTACCGACGTTTTGCAGTTATTATTTCTCTGTTATGAAATGATACATTATATATTACTATAATATTATTTTAAGACTATTAACTTACAGTCGTTTTTTACTTAAAACATCTTTAAAAGTGTTAATCATTTCTAAGTAAGAAGTTGGCGTTACATAAGTTTTTCGTTGTAATTTAGCATTAAACTCGACAGACAGATTTATAGTTGTTATATGAAATTGTTGACACATTTTAATACTGACATTGCGTTCATGATCTGTTAGTTCAACGTCACTTAAAAAACTTTTAGCCACAGCGATTAAAGCATCCGATGGCCAAGTCTAAGATGAAATAAATAATTTGTATGCATATAAGTACGGTATTAGATATAAGTATAAACAATAACATTTTCAAAGGAACATCTGAATATTATTTTGATATGAATAGCCAAGGTATATATTATGACAAAAATAATAAGACACTTATAAACAACACTATAGCAAACTTTTTTGCTTACTTGAAACCAATCAATAGTACAACATTGCACAAGTGATGGAAATTGTCTTATCCTTGTTCTAAGGCCATTGCCAATTGGACTAAATGCTAACGATACGTGCAGTTGGTCTCTTACAGTTTGAATAAATAAATTAAACAATCCAGTTAAACTACCATCAGTCTAATTGGACGTAGAATTTTCACTATACATTTATTATTTAATGTCTTATAATCATTAATTACTTGTAAAGTTTTATCACGTTGTTTATCTAGTTCACGCATTTTATCACAGATCTCTATTTTTTCGTCCATTACAAATAGATTAGGTACTTCTCCTGAATTTAGTAAATTATTTATATCTTCAACCATTCCTTCATTTTTTATCTATATCACAATCATAAATATATATATCCGTATTATATTTTATTGTAATTTATTTACTTCTGAATCCGTAAACAAAAATATAACATTTTGGTCAAACGCTACAGTAGCTTGTTTAAATATGTTTTTCAAATCTTCATGCCATTCATTTACTCCATATAAGCGAGTCAATTTTATCTAAGTACAACAGTATGATATTTCAACGAAGAAGAAGAACTTAATTATTGTTTTCAATACCTGAAATAGTTCGTATTGTGAAATATGTGCAGCTAGTCTTGTTAACGACTGGCGACCTGATCCTCCCAAACCAATAAGTAAAGCATGCCCTCGTGGCTGATTCATGATACGACAAATTCGGGATAAATGTTCTAGAGCGAATCTAAAAAGCACTAAATGCATAGGTTTTTTGCTCATTTGATTGAATTCATTGAGGAATTCTTCAACTGTCAATCGAAGACTGTCTAAATCACGTATTTCTTTATAATTTCTATCTTGAGAATGTGGATTAGAGAAGTCACAATAAATTAACTGACGCAACTCATCTTGAGTTACCTAATTATTTATAAAAAAAATAATAGTTTAATTTTCTTATTTGTTAATTGAAAAAAAATAAAACATAATTACTATTTTGCTTTCCGTTGCGATAAGATGAATGAACATTTGATTTATGTCTTCGTCTAGAAATTCTTTACAGACAAAACGTAAATTATCGAAAAACCAATCACGATCAGATTCATCTACTAAACGGTCATAGTATACTCTAAGTATTTCATGTACCCAAAGACGTTTCATGGAAATTACATCGGTAATAGTATCAGGAACAGAAAACATAATTCCCTAATAAAAAATAAATTGTAACAAATTGAAAATAAAAATGATTGATACCTTTCATTTAAATATAATCATCCTTACATTAATCATACAAATATGCATAAACATTTCTGGGAATGTAAATTAGGATGCAAATTTTACTTATATAGTATTTATTCAAAACGTTTTGCTTAAGTTATTCAAATATAACAATTAATACTCATAATATTATTCTAAAATAAATATTTTATATCTAATAATATTATTAAACTATGTTTGGAAAATATTTACTTGTATGACTTTGGAGAAATCTCTTAAATTGAATAAGTAATGTGATTTAGCTGGAGTTGGCATTAAATATCCAATGCTCTTTTTATGTACCTCTAATGTTGAATTAACTAACTGATCAACAGAAGAATCAAATTTTCTGCCAAAACCTCTGTACGATAGTTAAAAATTAGTTATAAAAACAATTATAACGTATTTTTTTTTAAACTACTAAACTTGTTTTTTAAATGCCAAAATAAAATTTTGCTAAAAATTGAAACCATTGTAATATCGTCGAATGTGTTTGTCACGATTATGTTAAAATGACGACTAAACCTAGGAGTCACGGTATTCCCTGACGACGGAGGACCCATCGCACATAATATTAGAACGTCTTGAAGGTGTATTGCCTCCAATTCTTTACGGTCGTACCATGGGAATTTGTCCATGCATTGGCGCAGCAGCTCAATAGGCGGCTGAGCACCATAGTACTCCTTTAATGGCATACTCAAATCATCGATAAATATTATGCACTTAGTACCGGTCGGAGGACCAAACACACCGCGTCTTCTCTTAACAAGTTTGCTCATTATTATGTCCTGTGTAATATTTGACGAAGTCTGCGCGGAAAAATTAATACACGACGAGCTGTTAAATTCTTTATCAATTTTCGTAAAAATGTAATTCTGTAATAGAAAAAGTATAAAATTTTTTTTTAATATGATAGCTACAGGGACACGAGAATTCCATCATACCATAGTGTAAGCCGATTTTCCCGTTCCAGTTTTACCTACCATCAGTATCGGCTTATTATTTTCTAACAACAATGACATTAGTGCATGGTTTCTTATTGTATCTACTGTTGGAACTATAATTTCATTGAATGGAATGTCTTGCGGTATCGGTGGTTCATAGTCTATATAATCTGTCCATAGTTTCCATTCTCCTTTACCTTTTTTATTTAGAACATATCTGTAGTCAAAAACCAAGCCATCTTTGGGAATTACATTCGTATATGGTTTATTTGGTGACGGACATAGTTCAAGTGGTATGTTTAATGCATAAGCGACTTTTTTAGGAAATTTGTTTTCTAACAATGCTCGAAACAGGAGATTGAATTTAATTCTGCTCTTTATATCCAATGTAGCTCCCATTGACCATATACAAGAAAAGAAACATATGCACTGTAGAAAAATAAAGTTAGATACAATAATAGTCATTATATTAGTTTGGAAACAAAAAAAAAATATTAAATTATAATATACTTCTAATTGTGATCTCATATCAGTCTGTGAGATTGTTTTTAAATGTTCTTCATCATCGTATGGTTTTAAATAGGTATCGCAAATATTTGTTAGTGATCTAACCAAGTTCATATCACTAGTTGGAAACACTTCCTATAGTAAAATTAATTGAAATTACAAACAGTTCTTTTCTTATTCTATTATATAATATGTTGTAGGTATACGTTAATATTACAACGTCTTAACATGAACAATATTGACCGAGTGAAACGTATGATATGCTTATGTAATGTCTCTTTATGTTTCGTGGGTAAGTAAGGAGACAATTGATTTATCCACGAAGTCACTAAACACTCCCAGCCTAATGAAACTGGTTCCATGTAAATCATGCCACACCTTGAAACCTTAAACAACAGAATATAATATGTTAATAGTTATGCTAAAAATATTGAAAATCTTAGTAAATTCAAATCGGTATCATTCAATTACCGTGGCGGGCGATGCAACATCTAAGTCCATAGGCTCAAAGATCAAATTAGTTGTGTTTGCAAGTTGTATAATTTCTCCTGATATTAAACATAATTTTTTGTTATCGTCCAATACGGTATTCATACTTTCAATCCAAATGGCATCTACTGGACCATCAAAGATCAACCACTTTCTATTAAGATTAGTTGAAGAAGCAAATTTTCTGAACCCGACAGCTAAGATTCCGTCCGACCATTCGTGTGATGTTAGATCAAATTGACCATAAAGTTGGCCCAATGTTATAGACTTAGGGTTTATTACCATAATTTCAACTTTGTGTTCATTCATTAATTTCTTTTATTAAAATAAAAATAAATTATTACAAGATAGTATAATATGTTTCATATTGATGTAAGAGTTCTACATCGTTTAATAAGATATGAATTGAAAAATATGAAATTATATTTTTATGTTTATCCATTTGTTTTTGTCATTGTAACTAGTTTCTTAAAATCATTTTTTCTCTTGCTATTTTATTTACTTCACATGAAATATCGGTATAAATAACAATACATTTATCTTCTATAACTTATAATCAATTAATTCAATACCTTTAAAATCACTTTTGTTACCAAATTTAATGTATTTACTTTTTTAGTGGGATTTTTTACTCAGACAAAAAATTTAACAACATAATATAATATTTAGTAGAGTAAAATATCAAAATAAAATATTTAGAAGATACAGATGATTTATTTTGCTAAAATGGGTATTTATCAGTTTGATTTATAATATGAAAATATCAAATTGCATGAGATATAATATGGTCCGAAGTTCGTAGTCAAAATTCTAAAATAACAACTTGAATGCCAATATTCAAAATTAAAATTATTGTTCTTGAAAATTTTATTTTGGGGGGGGGGGGGGCGGGCCCACCCTCTGGATCTGCGCCTGGTCCGAACAATATTTGTTATAGTGTTTTAAGAGAATGGTTGAGCGATTTATTTATAGGATCAGAAGATCAACTATTCATAATCTGTGAAAGTTTTGACAAAAGTTAATTTTAATTTTTTATTATTATGGAATGATTATGTGCGTATCTAATCGTTTTATTATTTTTCACTAATATTGTCGTTATTGTGGTTTTTTAGTCATTGATATACATTTTTAATTTCTAAAATAGAATGTTGTTTTGAATATGTTGGTGCATTCAACTATCGAAAAAAAATGTATTACTTTTAAGCAATTGGGGATTATATAGTTATAGAAATAGAGTAGTAGTGCACTAACATTTTAGAAAGTTTTATTTGAAGTTTGAATTCCTATTAATTGTTATTTAAATATCTGAACATTTGAGCAGGTTTATGTCAACCGTGCAAAAAAACTGGTGTATACTGGTCCAACTTCATGATTATAATTGATGATTAATGGCTTACAGGTCGTGTTAAAATATTCAAATAATTAGATATGTTAGTCAAGACTCAAGAAGTCGAGCATGTGGAAAGCGTCTTTGCTCTTGGATCTTTATACTTTCGTTCGGTGCGTCATCATAATATATATATATTGACTGGCATAATGGAGAAAGGGCTATTATTTGTTGATATTAGTTTACCAATATGTCAGATTAAAAAAGAAAATAACTGAAGGTTAAAACGATTAATATGATTATCCTTACTTTAGTTTCAATTATTTTCAAAGCACCACTGAGTACTTTATAGGCTGATGTTTTACCACTAAACGGCAAACCCACAATCATAAATCCATGTCTAACGATCATCATTTCATAGATTTGTTGAATTTTTTCAACAAAGAACAACGTACACTGTAAATTCATTATTTTACATTGCTCTTCTATTGCAGCGTTCAGAATTTTATAATCTGGTGTTGGCAATTCAATCCCAGGAAACAAATCTGAAGTTAATCCCTATGAGCAAGAGCGATCACCAATGTTATTATCATTAATTATGTGAATCTTCAACAGGTAATTGTATCATGTGTGGAAAAGCCCATATTACTTTAAACAGCGGGATATCATGTTTAAGAAACTTTGGTAAATTAACGTCGTTGATAGAACGCAACATGAGTATATTTTCATCTTCTTCGGGGTATTTCAGTTTTAGATTACCGGCTGCTGTCAGCACAGTTTTAACCGCTCTCATTCCTGTGAAGAATGAATCTCGTGTAATTATGAATTTGTGTTATGTACATTGTATATGTGTTTTAACCATAGTCATAATGGTTTTGCGACGAAAGCTGTTCGGAACATAATTTATACGTTGCTACAATTTTTACCGACAGCGAACGAGCTAAGCTAAAGCCTTGAGAATACAAAACTATTTCAGATATCAAAGCATAATCGGGTACCATCATCGCTACTGAACGAAATAAAGCCTGAAAAAAAAATTGTATTTAAATGTATTAAAACAGTTTTTGATAGAACATTAAGACATAATGTTTTAAAAATAATAGATACATGTATTCGAAAAAAATATTATAAATATCACCTTAAAAAAAAAATCTTAATCATTTTAATATTATGGTTTATATTTGTTAATTACTTTCAAATTATCCGGTAGCTCTGAACGCCCAGCATAACCAGGATTCATAGTTATAAATATAGCGCAAGTATTATCTAATGTTAAATTTGAACCTTCAAAAAATATTTTCATCAACCCAGCCTGTATACCTCGTTGAATAGTCAATATTTGTTGTGCGACTACTGATAAAACTTCTAAATCTATGCGATTAAATTCATCAAAACATGCCCATGCACCACATGACAATAAACCCTATAAATAAAAAACTCCTGTTAGAACGATATTAAGACGTCAGCAGAATTAAAATTAAATAACTTTGAAAAATTTCCCAAGACCAATGTAGTCCATACTATCTGAGCAATTGAAAACGACACATTGTTTAGCAATCGCTTTTGCCAAGTCTTTGGTAGTTTCTGTTTTGCCGGTTCCAGCTGGCCCTTCAGGCGCACCGCCCAAATTTAATTGAAGAGCACAAAACAGTGTTCGATAACAACGGTCAGTGAGTGGAGTAATAACTAATCTTGCCGAATTACCTAGATATTCGTAACCATAATTCAATGATGCATTGATCATTGAGGTGAATAAATTGTCTTCCTAAAAAAAAACATTTTTGAGACCAACTTATTGTCTGCATATATTTTTATTTACCGTCCAATAATATCGCAATTGGCTAATCCATCCAAAATCATTTGTTTTATGAATATTTTTGCTTGCCAAGTCATCAACAACATCTCTTGCATGAACGTCGATTACAATCAAGGCTCCTGTTTTAGTGTATATGATTTATTTAGAGATCACTTATAAGTTACAGTCGAATAAAACCTTATACCTAATGTTAATCGCGTTTGAACTGATAATACACCTCGAACCAATGTCACAATTTTATCGATCTGCCTATTACATTTATTTAAATATACTGAAAGACCATCAGGATGTTGTTTAATTGCTTGTGTCATCTCGACAGTCCAATATGTACACGAAACAGCTAAGACTGCTTGTCCGGGCCATTGCACTACCCATTCATGTCTGATGGTATTCTGATAAGCTATCAAAGCCTTTCCAATTACTGCACGTACAGTAGTCTTCATCGATAGTTCCAAGTCTAATAGCCATCTCTCAACTTGACCTCTAGCTTTTGCTGTATTAATTGTTATCGATAAATTTACGATTTCTGCTTCACTAGATACCATAGATATAACATCTAGTTTTTCAGTAAAAATAAGTGTAGCTATTCCTTCGAAACATTTTTTTAAATGTGGCTGCACTCTCTTCGGGTCTTTGGTTTCTGATATGATTTCAAGAAGTTCGTCATTTGATAAAAAAAACAACCTTGTAAAATACAGTCGTTTGGTTTCCAAATAATTATTTAAGCCTTTTTGCACCAAATCCAAAAGCATATAACCTTTTTTTAAATTTTGCAAGATGTTTTCTATATTAACTGTTTGTAAAATATTCATTGATTTTTTAATATCTTTCATCATGTCTCTCCATATCTAAAAAATAAATGTGATCATTTCAAATTAAAACTTTATTGATATTTTAATATACTATAAAGAAAACATGATTGCCATCTCAGATTTTTGCGAGGATTCAGAAACGCTAGCAAAAAATGTACATTTTGATTTAAATATTATTATTAAATATTGATCTTTTTTTTCTTTAATACGAATATCAAACAGTAGTTTTAAATTACTTAGGTAATTCAAGATGATCAATATTAAAGAATTTTATAACAAATTTGTAAAACATAAATAGTGTCTGAGGGATACAAATGCAAACCTCTAAATCTCACAAATAACGAAAAAAATATATGTTGAAATGAGTATATAATTTATACTCAAAATGTATGCTTTAAGCAAATAATAATAAATAATTGACAATGTTTTTTACCTTATCAACTGCGTTAAACTTTTGAGATTCGTCTGGCATCTGTCTCTGTATATCTGGAGACAAAAAAATTGATTCTAAGTACATCCATGTCATTTGAACTTTGACCAACAACTCTATTATTTCATTCAAAGTAATTATTTGAGCTTCCCATTCTCTGGTATAAAAATGAAAAATCAATTAATGTACACTATTCAATGATGTAAATTAAAATGAAATACAGTAATTTGTTTTCAAAAGGTTTAATAAATGGAGACGATTTCATCGTAGTTGTTTTTAATATGTGATCATCTAGCAATAATTGTACATCATCAATGCCCGATAAAATATATGTTCCTGAATCTCTATAACATAAAATAAAATTACTTTTGCCATACAACTATTACGTTTTTAAATTATGTATATTATACTTGTAGTCTAATATGGTAAAGTTTAAATCTTTCCATTCCTCCACCATAGTATTTAGCCTCTTATCCAAATTATTTTCTTTAGAAGCTCCATCACTGATTATTTCAAATTCAGGTACAAATTTACCGAGATTGAGATTTAAAACTTTTGCCAACGTTAGATTTTGATCGGGGTACATTACAAAACCGACTACATTGGAAATGTCTTCCCAGTGACGTCGTTTAAGACCTAAATTGCCCAATGTCAATACTTCCGGGATTCTTTTTTTAAATGTTTCGATCAACGACCGCACCTGAATACACATTATATTTAATAGTAATCATGTTTAATATTTACCATTAAAATACATATATTGTTTAATTGTATGTTTATTATATAAAAATTAGTTTGTTGATGTTTATGTAACTCAATAGTAAAATACAAAATAAATAATATTTATTTGATTTACCGTAATGATATGTTTGTTGTTTTTATCGTTTAAATGAGATACTAACGTTTATGAGACAATAAGTACGATTGTACCAAACATTTTTATGATTATTTACTTGTAATGATTTATGTCTGATGAGATTTAAATATTTTATGTTAGGTTAAACTTTCAATGAGCAAAGTAACATAGTACGTTTCTGACTTCTGAGTATGTTTAAAACTAACTTTGACTTTCGTCAGTATTAGATAAAAATACAATATTGTAGGTACGCCCTTCATGGACATCTGTTAGAGTTAAAATTAAATTAAATAAAACTTTGATTAACATTCTTAAACTGATTTAAACTAGGTATTTTTTACTTTTAAATTACTACATTTCTTATGATATAATATAATGTAATATATATATTGTTAAAAAAAAACCCTTAACTACTGACGAAAATAGGAGTTATTGGTTTTTATATAAATACAATATTTTTTACTATTGAATCCAATTCTAATGAAGTCTTATATAAATATTAAAATAAAGCGTTATGATTGCGTTAGATCAATTGTATGAAATATCTTCCCATTCAATATAATTATATAAATAATTTACTTGATATAGCGCAATATTCCACAGAATAAAACCGCCACCTCATTTTTTTATTTCAAACTAAAAATAGTAGGTTTGTGTCGATATTTTATGTTAGTTATCGGTGTAAAAATTCACTTAAATAACTCAAAAGATTCATAAAGTCATTGCGCATACCTATAAATTATTTTTTATCTATTAAATAATATTAGTAGGATTTGTAGTATAGTTATTATTGTTTATTAAGAATGATGTATTCATTGGATGACTAACCAATTGAAACTTAAGTTTGTTTTAACCAAAGTTATAAAATTTGATATAATATTTTTACATTTTATATTGTAATGATTAAATAAACCGAGCACTTGGACTAGTGGACCAACGTATGACGAACAATTTGTGTGCGACCTTGTAACTATAACACACGAACACTGATTGCTGTCAAAACTAAAGGGATACCTACGAACTACCAGGATCGTTCTTATTTGTAAAAAAAACGAATCATTGTCTATATTATACAATATGATGTTCATAATATTACTTTAATTGCAATAGCCAATGGGGCAGGGGTTTTCATGAATGTTCGTTCTAGTTTTGTTATGTTACGATAGTAGTTGGTTACATTTTGATCGATCTGCTCTGGGTCGTATGTTCCGATGGTAGCATTCATCCATTTTTCATAATTTACGATAAACTCTGAACAGTTATCATAAAGCAGTTTGTACGGCGCTAAAGAATCTGCAACCTTAAATACACATTTGTTGCTAAAATAAATTATTCGTACAACAATTATCGTTTGCGAGCAATAAAGGTATATTTACGAATTTTCGAATTGGATATGCACTTTCTTCCATCTGAAAGTATTTTTCTTGTTTGTTGAATTCATCAATTGTCTCCAAAGCTTCGTTTAATTTATCATCTAAGTTTTGAGATTTCTCCGCATATATCTTTATATCATTTATGTCCCCCAATTTCCGAAACTCGTCCAATTCAGATTTATAGATGTTCAGGTCGATATTGAACTTTTCAATACGATCCTGTAAAACTTCTTTAAATTCTTTTGTTTTTTTTGTAATCATTATAGAACTCATAGAAATAGTATCGTTAACGTATTTGACCCAACGGAATGTACTAGTCTTTTGTTTCAGCTCTTCCTTTGTAAATTCTATGAAATCCATCAAAAATATTTCGCATGATAACACTTCGATTGTTTGTTTCATTAGCTTAGGTAATATATTGTCTCTTACGTCAGCGATAAAGCTGATTAGTTTTATTAGTTCATCGGTATTTTCTGGTGGTGTTAATATTACGTCAACAAAATATGAATATTGTTCATTTAATCTAAAATAATTAATGAAAAATAATTTTAATATTATGACTAGGTTTAGGTTAAATTAGGTCCTATTTTAATATAACATATTCCTCAGTATTTAAATTTGAATTCTATACTTTTTTTCAATAGCTGAGTAGGCTGACTTCATATGAACGATAATGTTGTTCTTAAGTGTATTTGCTTGTTTGTAGAAGATATTGATAATTTCAGAGAAATCAATTTGAAATGCCCCTATATTTGCTGTTGGGAGTATGTCAGCCAATATAGCGGAAGAAATGTCATGATATTTAATTATAGCATTTTTACATTCTTCGAAAGTATGACTTTTGGATAAAAATATTTCCTCTTCTTTTTTGGCTTTTCCGTTTACTAAATAAAGGTATCTTACAACATTTTCTTTAAAATCTTTTCTCTGTTCCCAACAATTATCCAAGTATATTCTTAGATTTTTAATATTTTCACAAATAATGTCACAATCTAAATCCACCTGAGTTATGAAAACTATAATTAATTACTGTTTTTATTCAAAAAGAGTTTCGAGGAACCAGCGAGAATTCAGTCAACGATTATAAGTAGTATAAGTAGTAAGTAGTTTTTTTACAGCACTACCGGAATTAGAATTAACCATTTTAGTTTGGTTGATGAGAAATAATATTAATACATAATTACTTCCAAAAATCTATCTGTTTGATAACCTTCGTACAAGGAATGTTCAATACGTATCAAATTTGACGACATTTCTTCTATCTCTTCACAAATTGACATAATGAAATCCCGTAAACGCGCATAAGATGGCAGATATCGTAACGAATTGTTTCTGTACACCAAACTTGTCTTCAAAACTGGATTTTTCTTTTACGGTGAAATAATTATCAAATACAAATTACACGAATTATACTAACAAAAAAAAACTATACAACTAGTAAAATTAAATGGGTAACATGCAGCTAACAATAGGTAGTATGTTCCAATTTAAATTATATGGTATATGTTTTCAACAATAATTACAGTTGAATTACTTACTACGTTTCAAACAATAATATTAATTATAATATTTTTTAATTATTTTGTTGAAATTAGAATTTATTATCAATAAAAATACAAACCTATTTCACTGTTTTAAATATTATATAACATCTAGTATAATGAAGCAAGTATAAAAGTTAATACTAAATACATTATTATTTGCTATAAAAATTTGTATAAAATAAAATATGAGTATTTGGTACTTTTGATATTTCCAGTAACTATCACGCTATAATTTACCTATTCCGGGGGACGAGGTGACCGAGTGGTCTGACGCGTCCGCTGCGGTCGCGGTTCGATCCTCGGCCACCGGGCGGCATTTTTCTCCGGACAAGTCACGGTGACCGGAGAACAAGTGCTGCCATCCCCCACCCCCGGGGCATGGCAGAAACCAACGGATGCCCCATTCAAAATTCTGCCAAATCAAACACACACGTGTTCCCCCCTACCGTCCCAAAAAACCTACAATACAAACCTATACAACACAAAAAAACCCAATGGCCTATGTCGCCGAGGGCGCTCTCCTTGAAATTAAAAAAAAAAAAAAATTTACCTATTCCACCCATTATTTTTAAAAATAAGAATAATTATTTATCTGTGATTATTTAATTTTTAATATTTAGTTATTTTTTTTTATAAATTGTTCTATTTATAATAAATATAATAAATATTTAAAATGTAAAGTAATATAGTTTTAAAAAATCTTAAATAAATTGAAATTAGTTTTAAGACATTAAATATTAATAACTTTTATTTTTTCCATAGATTATTAATTGAAAGAATAACATTTTTAATTGATATGAGTAAACCGATAAATATTCTTATTTATTTATTTTTTCACTTGTATAATATAAATTATTTTTTATTGATTTTGAATTTTCATATACAGAATAATAATGCAATATTTGTTAGTATGTGTGTGCAATGTGCATCTTACCTAAAAATAGCTAAAATACCTATACATTATTTTATAATAATAATATTATATTACCTCAGGGTCAGACATAAATTCAGTATACTCTCGAATAGTCTTTTGTATGAATACTTTGTAATGCATTTGCATGACGTGAGCGACAAAATTAAAAAAAATTGTCTGTTTTTTCTTGCTTTCCGCAATGGGCAATTTTTTTTTGTATTTTTTCTAAAATGTGAAAAATTATCAAAATTAAATTTAACGAATAAAATAGTTAAATTAAAAACCTAACCTGTTGAAATAATTGTTTCACATAGTAAAACCATTCATTTCGCAGAACGTCGTTGATAATTTTTGACTGGGTCAATATATAATTTATAAACTCTTTTAAGTTATAATGAATGTGCTGTTCGTTTAAATTATCAGAATCTAAGACAGTTATATTTCTGTAACAAGGAAGATTTCAATTTTATAGAGTTTAATCAGATAGCATTATTCATTAATACAAACTGTAAATATAATTTTAGATTCTAAATTTTACCTTTTTGTAACCCATAAAGTATTGTTGTTAATTATATTATTTTTATGAGTTTTTTTACTGAATGATTTAAATTATGAAATAACAATTTTGTAATGTTACTCAATTTGGAATAAAAGAAATTCAAACGCTCTTGAAGAATTCTGGTGGATTTACGCCCAACCCTTTTACTAATTTCTACTACAACGGCTTACGAGGAACCTTGTATTATATTTCCAAATTTTTTGACCGAAAAAACATTTTTTTATCGATATTAATTTTAAAAAAACTAATAATTATTGTAAATTTCATATGCCTATAAATAGCATAACAAGAGTCAAATATTTTGAAAATTTTATGGTGTATAAATTATTCTAATATAGATATCCAGTGAAAGTTTTATGTATTTACGGTAATTTTTTTTAGAGTTACACCAGTAAAATGAATTTTGTCAAAAACCGATTATACGTAAAAATGCCTGTTTTTTCTTAATGTTTTGTTTGTTTTGCCCAGCTCTTTTAAAACTATTAGGAAATTTGATCACCCAAAGAACCAACTAGATTCACTTTCTAACCAGAAAAGATGCTGTTGAAGGAAATCAGAACTTTTTTATTGTCCCAAAATTTGATGACAGACACAAAAAAAACAACATACACATCATTGCAGTAAAATCAATACATTCATCTCTCCTCTCGAAATCTAAAAAAATGTTAATAGGGATAGACTTTATTTGATTATTTATTGTTGCAATTTATACCCACAGTTCGTTCTATTTAATAAGGGGTGATCGTTTATTGTTTAACAGGCTAACAATTATTTTTACGATTCGTTTGTTACAAAATTTAATTATTAATATTCGTGTTTTACATTTAGGTACAATATTAGTAAATAACTGTTTTTATGAAATCAAATATATATATATTTATGTGCATATTATTTTATTGCTGCAATATCAAAAAACAAAATTAAATTAAAATACATTGAATTATTGATTTCTTTGTTGACTATACAATTTGAAAGCTGATTATATATTGAAATACAGTTAACATTTGTATAATTATATGAATGTATTACAAGCAGTGAATTTTATCAAATGTCATAATATTAAAACAATAACATTACATAATATTACATGTTACTGTGGGAATATGATGCACTGTTTAATTATTTAAGAACATTGCGAGTATTATCATGGCATCTATTATACGTACATAAATATAAATGAAATATATAATTTGTAGATAGTAAAAAAAAATTAGAAATAATAATTTTTGTGCGCAGTTGCTTGTAATTCAATCTTTGAAATTAAGACTCACATTGGGGCATTTTAATGTGACACATTTGGGGAAAAAATCATTATACCGTTTTGGGCATTATTGTTTTCTGATTTCGTAACACGTTTGGGCACTATTATTCTATTATGAATATATACATAGGTTCTTATATACGTAAATTATAGAACTTTTTTCACTTAAGTTGCATATAAGTTTATAAGTCCAAAGTTGTACATTATAAACATGAGTTTAAACTAAATAGCTGTAGTAATGTCGAAATCGTATATAATAAACTTAAACAATGTAAATCGAAAAACGCCGAGTATAGGTACCAATAATATTATCATTAAATGATATTGTCTGATGTACACCATAGCGTGGCTGAGATACTGAACTTACTACGATAAAATGCGATCACAGACAATATTGAAAACCCATCTGCAATTTCCAAAAATATTTGGAATTATTTAATTTAATTTAATTTTTTTAATTATTAGTCTATCAGTTATTATAAACATTTGACGTAACACATTTTCCAAGTATTTGAATTATTATAAATATTATTAGTACTTATTGGGTATTATAATATAATAATCAGTGGAGGACGTGGAGGTCAAATGATTTTGTCAATGACATCGGAAAAAAGGTCATGGGGAGGTATATTCCCCACATCCTCCAGTTTAATATAATAATATCTCAATAAATGCATGCATACTACATTATAAACCTGTTATTTGAATGCGTAAATGTGGTATATTTTTAAAGATACTGAGTGCTCAAACGTTGTGTTGATTTTGAATACTCAGAATACCGACAGATAAATATGACAAAAGCTAGAACCCCACTTAGAAATTTTCAACTACCTGTTGTTTTTGAGAGTATAGAACTCAAATATTGACTGAGCTGTAATATGTTGTTTTTAAATCGATTGCAATCAAAAAACCAACACCAATTATGTGATCACTGATAAACTTCTTAAGAAGACTTACATAATTCAATTCAACTTTGAAAGAAAATACTTAATTTGTAATTTGTAACCATTTAGTGATATTTTAAAACTGTATATGTGGCTTGGCGTGGTGCGTTGGCTGCTATCGGTCGCGGAATATGACTGTGAGTACGTAAGTAACGGCCACAGCCACTAGCGTCCGGATGGGTGACCACCCGGGTTCATAGTAATTAAAAACCTTGCCACACATACACGTGTTTGCTACCTATCGTACCAAACTTACCCCTACTACAGTTCATAACCCCTACAACAGCTAATAGCCTTAAACACCGAGCTAATTTTCAATAAAAAAAAAAAACTATAGTACATGCATAGCAAAATTTAAAACTAATAATTGATGGCTCGTATATAAAAGAAAAAAAATACAAATACTTACTGTTATAATATTATTATTTATTTATTATTACCTTCAGAACTACAAAACTACTATTTTACAATTAATATTTTCCAATAAGCCCTATATACTAGGTATATAGTTAACAGTTATAAGTAGGTATATATTATATTACCTAAATAATAAATATTTCAATTTCCGTACCTATATATTATATGTTTACAATGTTAAAAGTATTTTTTCTTATGGCATTTTATTAAACGTTTCATTAAAAATTATTAGTGATATGAAATATCTTTTAATTTGTTTGTTTTAAACTTAAGAATCATTATTCTTAAATAGTGTATACTAAACAGTTAATCTGTTACCACGAAGTAGCTGGCAGATAGCTATTTATTGGAAATTTATTTGGAACAAACTCACTTGTAATCTTCATTCCACAATTTTATCATTTGGACGATTATTGGGTTTAATTGCAGGATGTTTTGCTCAAGATTTAATCTTGAATGTTTAATTGATTCATTCCACAAATGTGCTGTATTTCGAAGTTCCTGTTTGACCGGTGCAGCTACAAACGAAAGGTCTTCATGATCGTCATATAAATCACCAAACCCTATATGTATTATTGACTTTTTTGATGTTATTTTGTGTTCCTAAAAGCCATTTAATATTAAAAAATAATCAATACGGTCACACTTTACGAATTTCAATTGAATAATATTATTCTAACTTCCATAATATTTTACTATACTTTATTTTGAGAATATATTTTAGAACTATTAATTTGTAACTGACATGTCTACATATTAAGTTAAAGTAACTTAAAAAAGTAGGCCCACTAGCAGCAGTAGTATTGGCAATACGTAATTTGAAAAAAAAGCCATTTAATTGTACACCAGAATGCAATATTAGAGATTAAATAATTATTGTATATTTATAAAAATAAATGCCGTTGTGATTTACCTGTATAAAGTAACATAAAACAAAACTAATTAAATGTTATTTTAGATACATAATTTTATTGTAGATACATCATTCGTAGGCACTTCTTTAAGACAAACATTCAGTCATAACTTGATATTAACTTGTACATTGTGCTTAAATAAACATATGTTTTAACATAGCATATACGCATATAAATGCAATTTATAAATTATGAGGAAAAATAATAAATTAATAAATTGGAAGTTAACATTTGATAAAAATAAATCTATGACACTTTGCATTTTGATTTGTTAGATTATTCGAAAATTAATCTTGCTCATTTGCAGCTTGGAAATATTGTAATTATTATCAGCGTAAGTGATTGTATCAATATATTAGTTGATAACAGTTTGACTCACAATAAAAATATATTAATATATTATCAAATGTATCATTATGAATAAATTTACTTACTTTAATTAAATCATCTATTAACGTCAATAAAAGTGGCGACGATTGGTCTTTTGGTGGAAAACTACAGACAATTCTATTGACTGTGTTCTGTTCAATCGGAGTGTAACTATTCGAATTGATTTGGACACCAAACTTAATAAAGTTATAATATCTGAGTAATGGGTTTTTGAATTTATCCTTTGAAACTACAGGCAATAAATGCTCGGCGTAATTTAAAATCATTTTAGCACGGAATTGTTCTCTTTCAATGCGTTCAGTTGTCGCCGTCTATATTTATTAATAATCAAGCAAACATTATTTTTTCATAGAACATTGTAACGTAATAAGTTTTGTGTAGTAATAAATTAGTTTATAAATACAACTGATTAGATTGTTATAATCTCAAATATTGTTTAAGAGTATAATTGATCGAGAATTAACAAAGTTTCACTATATAGTATTTGAAAGTAAAATTTGTAAGAAATATAAAGTTATCACCCAAAAACTGAAAATATACTAATCACAATATATAACATAAGTTTCACGAAAATTGGAGTAAAAATGTGTTGTAAATAGGTTTAGGTAAACTTTTTGAGTACACATTATTATCCAATTTTTTTAATTCCGTAAGTAAAATATCACTAGAATCTAAATTTGAAACACCAATATTTCATCTTTGGAATTAGGTATATTACTATCATTTTTGATCTGGATTATATTTTGTGATTAATAAAAACAAACTAGGATTCTATTTATTTGAAAATGAAATAATAAATAATCTACATTTTGTACCACTAAAACTCCACAGAGGGCACCCACAGACATTTTCTTCTCAGAGTGCTAAAACTTTTACAAAATGTTGGCTGCTAATCTTTCCTCAATTTGAAAAAGTAAGCCAAACATAATATGTACGTATATTATATTTATTTGTCGATTTTCAACTTATTTTTGATTCCTATAATTAATTCTCAGTACTTAAACCTACACACTATTATTCATGTAACCACACATTTTTTGAGCATAGTCGTATAAACTCTATAATGCATGGAACTAATATAACTATGCTCCTAACATGTGTGAGTTATTCTGTAAATTATATTTTCACTAAGTTTTTATGTAACTTCACATAATCGAATAATATTAAAGAAGTAAAAAAATCTTCATTGAAATAACGAACGTTCGTATTTAACGATTTGAACTAGGTGTTTAATTATTGTATTTCATTATTAGTGGTACATTTTGATGGCTTAAACTATATTAGCTTATTCATATGCTTAAATTCAAATGTAGATATTACTTTTTTGACATTTTTTTGAGTATCACGATTACGGTTCTTGGCATTATACATAATGGTAGATTTAGATAAACTTTCTTTAAGAGTTGATATCTTTATAGAAATCTTGATAAATAATTGTATATAAGCAATTTATACATTTATATATATATGTATATATATATATAATATTAATTACCAATAGATTATGTTTATCAAATAAATATTCACAAGGTATTCAACATAATTCAAAGTAAACTTGATGGTTAAATGACCAATATAAAATGTGAAATATGGTGTATTAATTATTATTGAATACTTTTTATACATGTAAATAAACAATTAATAATTTACCTGGTGATACAAAAAAAACAAACTGTTTAGTATAAAACAGAACAATGAACTATTCATTAGTTAGTTCGTGCAAAATTAAATGAAATTATAGTTTCCGAAGAAACGATACTTAACGTAAATGCAAGATAATATATTATAACGTCTATTAAACGATGGTTAAAGACGATATTTGGCCTTTAAGTAATAACTGACTAAACAGAACTAATTACCTCCGATTATCGTTAATATAATCGAAGTTATAATTAGGATTTATATTTTTGACCGGTCAATGATCGATGGTCACACACGTTAGAAACGCGATAAAATGTATTTAAATAATTGAATTATTATTCACGTCGTCAACTGATATGATATTATAGTGAAATAGGTACCTATAGAATGTGAGATAAAAACCGTTTCAAATTTTACTCTTAAAAATATATATCATTACGTTTGGATGATCATCAGATCATTCATACTACATCATTCAATTCCTTGTGATTGTATTCCAATTCCATTACCATTAGAATATGCTCTACTAACTACACACAAAATAGCAACTACCAGCTATGTTATGTGCTGTTAAACTATAACCAGAATAGTAAGTTGAATTAATCGCATCGGTGATATTTGCATTAAAATGTTTCATTTGTGTTACCTACCATGCACAATTTAGATGTTAGTTGAATAGGTGTATAACAGCAATTCAAAATACATATCATGGCACATCTGAAAAAAGGGAAACCCTGTGTATATTAAGTTGAATAATTGTAAATAATAAAAAGAAAAGAGTGTAAAAATGTCATTCTCGTGTATTATAACAGGATCGTTAAAATAATACAACACCTCAATCCTTTGAAATGGTTGATACTTTGATAGATTATTATATTATACTGTGGTACTTATTAGTGATTTTAAAAGATTTTTGCAACACGATCATTCACTTAATATAAAATATTATAATGTTATAAACTCATAAATATTAAAAGGGGCGATCGCGCTTCCGATTTCAAAGGACGCCCAAAGAACAAATCTAATTTCAAGCTCCAAAAAATTAAACATTGGAATCTATCATATTCCTAATAAAATACTATACGGCCACGGCGTTAAGTTTCCACTCTCCCCCTCACCAGTCCAGACCATTTCATCCCTCTGTTGTTCCCAACTCCAACACTTTAAAAACACTTACCTATCAATAACATTTGTCATTTGGTATTTGTTGTTAGAAATTACAGATATTATATAGTTAAAATAATCTCTTGAAATTTTAGCTTTTATCTTACCTATACGTAGTTATTATGTGTTAATTTGTGTCTTAACTATTTTATTCAAGAACGTATAAGTTTTATGCCTTACGAGAGTCATGTTTCTGTACTAGGCACGACAAGTTAGTTATCTACTAGAACTCTGCTACTGAATCATTTTTATTTTAATAATAGTATAACACACAGAGACTAGTTACCACTACTGATTAGCAAGTGTGTTTATTTTATTTCAATATTTTATAAATAGCGTTCAAATCAATTATTTTTATTATTAATTCATTTATAAATACCTATATTAATTCCTGAAATATTGTGCTTAAGAAAATAAATAATTATTGCAATAAATTAGAGTTAGATGGTATGTTATGTGAGTACCTATATGTAATTTTTCATATAAGTTAATAGTATTAATATTCGCGGTTCGACCACAAAAAGACGGCATAGTAATATTCATATATTACTTAACATTTATAAAAACTAAAAATAAAAATTGTTGAATTTTGCGGGACATAAGAACTCCCGTGTACTGTACTACTGTAGTATGACTAGTATGTACAACACTATTTATATCTATTTAATTGTATAAATATGTTATTATTCTGCGACCTGGATATGCCGTCGTCGTTTGTGCTATAAGCGTATTTTTTTTGTTGCGCGCTCGGGCACAAAAAGTATGCCCCTACTTCAACCGGGTAGCAAATTGTCTGTTTCAATCAATTTTAATTTTGAGACTAAAAAGTAATATATGTAAGCCCCAAAAATATAGGTAATCAAACTTACGTATACATCGACTCTTCGGGTAATATATAGCTGCAAGGCCATATCTCGAGTGCAGACGCCATATCGAGGAACTTATTTCTTCATCTAAACCCGAACTGTTAAAATCGAGATTTTTTATAAAAATTACTTGAGTAGAATGAAATATGTGAGCAAATGTTTATTGTTGCCTTACACATTTCTCTTTTGTTCAATTAAATTATTATAATTGTGAATCGTCTCCGATGAGTGACGACGATCGGCTTTTGCCATAGATGATAGATATTATAATATAATATGTTGTTATCAGTTTACGAGTTTTTGAATTCTTTGGATGACACGATACATTTTTTGTTTCAGATTCCGAAACATAATATTATTCGGAGTGTTTAAATCTATACAATTCAGAACACGGAACCCTGCGTATAGGCCATTTAGATGCACTACTGTCGCGAGTCCATTTTTTTGTCCGGCATCTCACAATATTGTTTTTAGTCTTAACGGTTAAACTATAACTTAATGTAAAACCCTAGAAAAAAATTCAAAATTAGGCTTTGAAATTTACAGAAGTAATAAAAAAAATGGATACTTAAATCGTGAATATAATATTCTCTCTGAGCTCGGCATTAATATGTTATCAAACAATATTATTCTATAATAGTGTGCAGTATTTCCTAAAAAATTGTGTGATTATATTATACTACTACACTATAGTGTAATAAATACGTCGAAAACAATACGCAGTCCAACAATAATTTTAAAATCATCATTCAGCAATCTCAATAATTTGGAGTCTAGTTTGAAAGAATACAGTGAAGTAAAAAAACTAAATGCACAGAACTAAACTGTTTAGGATTTTTAAATGTAAGGAGAGTTCTAGGAAATCATTTATTTATTGAAACAGATTAAATTACTGAATATAAAGAGTGCTCATTGGCTGACTTTCAGTGTAGTCTGACAATTGACAATAACAAGTGTTGTATATAATTATTCCAAAATAATATATTATTTAATTAATTGTTTTAAATAATTTTTAAATATATATTATCCGGAGCAGTTTTTTATGAATATGATTATTATATAGCGTATGTACGCCGTGTAAATAGATAAGAAGTGCACAAAGATTTGGCAAAAAAAATTAAATGTACCACTAGTTCAACAAAAATAAAACCACATGTAATTTTATATACGAAAGAGTAAAAAAAAATACATTGGTACAAAAGTCAACTATAGCAATGAGAGATGTCTTTTTTTTTAATCAAACAAAAAGGCAAAACGATTATATTTTATTATTTTTAAATTTATATTAAGCGTTTGTTACAAGATAAATAAAAGTAACAAAAATCAATAATTAATTAAATCGATTTTATTTTTTCAATTTTTCTTTTACCAATAATTCTATTATAGTGATATGACTCCAGGATCCGGCACCAAAATGAGAAAAAGTCCGCAAAGGATTGAAACAGTCTGGTGGCGAAAAATGTTTTTGATGTATCGACCTGAAGTTTTACAATAAATGACGAGAACCATGAACCACGATTTCTAACTTTAATAATTAAAAATTAATAAAGTAAATTTAAAATGAATAAAATTTAGATCTGATAAACATAATCTATTTATTAGCAAAACAAAATAAAAATTGTTAATAATAAATGTGAGCTCTTATTTGATGGTCATGAGCTTATAATATTCAATAACCCATGTTATGTTCCTACAAATATAGAGTAAAAAGAATTAATAAATTAATTTAAAAAAATTAATTATTAATTTATGTTCATTGTAATATTATCATGTATTAAGGACTATAAGGGTGAGGAACAATTATTTTATATTGAACTTATATTAAATAGTAGCCTGATATATTATGTAAAATATTTCTGTAAGTAGTATATTTCAATTGTGTATTACATAATATAATTTTAAATTTTACTATA
Source organism: Myzus persicae (assembly GCF_001856785.1). Classification (NCBI taxonomy): domain Eukaryota; kingdom Metazoa; phylum Arthropoda; class Insecta; order Hemiptera; family Aphididae; genus Myzus; species Myzus persicae. The sequence goes on along the minus strand of NW_019102926.1, from coordinate 252,185 downwards.
AACTATACCTACGTATAAACATCAATGATTGGTTTGATTTTTGAACTCGAAATCATAAATAAGTTAGCGGCTATTTGTAAAATGTTAGAAGCATTTATAGTAGCTCAAAAGGGGGTGTAGCGTGAAGTTGCCCCCTATCTTATATTTTTCATACCGTGTGGGTAATTTATTTTTCAAATTCTGAAAACCAATTTGCAAATGTTTGCAAATTATTTGCAAATTATTGGTAGTATCTTAAAACCGCTAGCTGCATATTGGGGGCTGCGTGATGTTGGCCCCTCCTGTCTTATTTTTTTTATACGGTGTGGGGAATTAATTTGCAAAATGATAACATAACTTTCAAAAAAGTTGGTCATGATGTTGGGGCCTCCCAGATTTTTTCATCTTTTGTCCGGTTTTTGAAATCTGTAGGATCTGGCCATTATCATTATTGCATATAGTTAACAAAATAGATGTAAATATCACGCTATTGAATGCGAATACATAGCAATTTCTGTTGTTGTAAAAAACTAAAATATTTGTATTGCGTTGGTACACTATGGATTATGCATAATAATATATTATGGTCCTGCATCAAATAAATAGTTCATTTATTTAACATATATTTATGTGTAACCATACAATTAAGATATAGTTACATGAATATATTAGCAATATACAATTTAACGTTACTTATTCAATTTAGAGTGTATTAATTATGAAATACAATATTATATCATAACATTGAGCATTACTGGTCAGGTTAAAATATTGTCTTTTATTTATTATTATGTATTTTTGAGTAAATGTATTTAAATCTAACCGCAGGTTTGTGATTAACTTGTTATATGTTTATTGTAATGGACAGTTTATGTGAAAACAAATAGCAGGGTACATCATTGACATTTGTTTGATCTATTTAATAATTTATTCATATGGCCGTCGATGAACTTTTCTGTAACTATATCACATTACATATTTGCAGAATTATTTATACTGCATGAAACTCAGAAAAATTATGCTGATTTAAAATGTATGATATCTTAGTTATTTATTAACAAGATTATGAAATTAAAATGTACCAAACTACCAACATGTTATTGATATTGTAGAAAAAAAAGAGAATTAATAATTTCTTTTCTTTTATTTATGTGAAGTGTGTTAAGATGTATTTTAAAATTTTGATGTATCGAGTATTGTAGGTTTAGTTGCAGGGGGGTGTGGGTGGCTCTGCCATTCCCATAATAACTCTGTGATGCATTCACAGATTTAGCACCCTGCGTTTTAGAGGTCTAGTTGCGCCACTGATTAAATGCAATAAATAAGCTATCGACCCATACGCTACCTGTAGATCGATAATCTATACGTTTAAGGTCGTTTCACACTAATGGTACGATCACTGTCATTATTGAGGGTTTTCACATTTCTTATTAAGTAAATACATTTTTTTTATTTTTATAGCAAAACAGACATGAAAATTCCACAGTTAGAATAACTGAAAAAAGCTAAAAAAGCAAAACCAAATTTGTTTATTTGGAATCAGATTGACGTGAAACGAATTCATGTAAAATAATTAGATTTCTATCTTAAATATATAAAAAGAGGCATTTCCTCCTAAAATCTGAGCCCTACTTATCACCTCTATTTTATCATCCAACCAATGATCTATAAAATGTACTTGGAAAAATATTATTAAAACGTAACTATATTATACTATAATTTCAGATATGCACAATGGTTATTTTTAACATTTTGTTTTTAGTACCTATAGATTGAGTTAGCGCCATAAAATGTCGATATTTATATGAACTACCTAGCTATTACGGTTTTAAAAAAAAAACTTTTATTGTATAAGGATACGTTAACATTTAACACTATAAAATTAATATTTAATGACTTCTTATACATTTGATTCAAGTTGAAAAACTTAGAAAAGAAATTCAACACTTTTACTTGATTTTACCACGCGGACACCGGTAATGAAATAAAATAAACGGTCTACTTGTGCCATAATATTAAAAAAAAAATATTATGCTAGACTTCCAATATTCAAAAGGGCGCCGTATGAAACTTTTGGAGCGTTCTTTTCTTTCCAAAAAAGGGTTCGTAGTACAAAATAAACATTCAGAGTTTAAATGAAATATATTATTACTGTACATTATAATGAAGTACATTACTCTTCCATTCAGACTCTAAAACGTCTAAAAATAATCTGAATAGGGTTTGTGTATATTTTCAATTGCGTTTATTCAATGGAATTCTCTCTTTCTCTCTCTCTCTCTATGAATCGAAGTTGATTGATGCAATATAATATAATAATAATAATAAAATAATAACAAATTCGGTATAATTTTTATCATTATCTTTGATCGTTATTGTATTTAAATGTCAAGAGTTTAGAGTTGTGTATTTTATAATAACGGTCGCGGCAGTTGCATTAAATTATGAACGGACACGTATTTTGTAATTTAGCGAACGAATTGCGTGTGATTAATTTCTAAGCACAATTATTAATACTTTATAATATTTAATGATTTATCGTATGGATGGATTAGATTAATTACCGATAATAACCCTGTCACAATAATAATAATATAAGACATAGGACTTACCTGTGGCAATAAAATAATAATAATTAGACATGATGTGATTTACGTTTGGCCAACCGGTATTTGTTATTGTATGTGATCATATCTAATCAAAAGTAAGTACGTGTCATGTTGTATAATTTGTATTAATGCTGCAGGACGATTAAATCTACGAGCATGCTTCGAACAGTACGAAAACGCCACAACAATGTTGTTATATGTGAAAACGCGAATCGAATGTGAAATGTCATCGATTAATATCGCTATTGTTTTATACGTACCTATACAACTAATATTATATATAATTTCTGTAATGGGGCAAAGTCGATTTTCCACCATTTCTAAATAGGTTTACGGCGGATTTCGTTGTACGCAACGTATCAAACCGTGCACACGGCGCGGTCCGGTCTCCGACGGGAGCGCGAGGGTGCGAAATCCATTAGTAAACTGTCATCGTCAGGCCGCGAAAAAGTTTTCCGAACCCGCAAAAACCGAGCACAATACAATCGAGTGTGTATAGTGTAATAATAATAATAATAATATTATATTATAGATTATGGCATTGCTGAACACCGCCGCACCGCGTTTGTAAGTACTTATTTATACGGGCGCTGAAAGAATTTAAAACTCGGCCGGTGGAACTTGCAGTGTTAAATTGTTATTATATTATTTCGACAATAATATTCTTCTTACCTCCACACCGTCGTCGTCGCGTCACCGGCTCGACCAAGTTAGCCAAAACACTACCTCCAACGCGCCGCCGCTTTATACATACCATGCATAAATATATGTGGTGATAGTTCAGTCCCTGCGACCAATGTCAATAATGTCTTCTTCCGCTCGCATTATACGTATTATATTTTAATCGGATTTATATAATCCGCGGTACGCCACAAATATTAGAGGGACCGATGTTTACAAAACGCCCGTTTGGATTATAATAGCGAGCTGCAATAATAATAAACTACTCGCCCTTCGCACACACACACAGCAACACCAGCCGACGTCGGGCTGCGAGGATAAAAATTAACAGCTGCCAAACAGTCATAAAAGAAAGGAAAAAATTCTCTCCCCCCACCGCCTTCACCCGATGGCCACTGATATAATAATGTGTGCTGCCGTTTAAACCGACAAATAAGGATTTAAAAATACATAATAATATGATTATATATTATTTATTATTTTTTATATCATTTTTAAACACGCGGCGCCGTTCGTCTAAACGTAGAGTTTATAATGTGGGATTTGTAAATACACATAAACTCAATGGTCTGCACCGCGGAAAGTCATTATAAATTGTTGGTACTTTTCAAAAAAAATCACTCAGACAATTGTACTATGACGATAATTTTCTCCGAGCAATTCTCCGTTTTTTCTATATATTTGGATCGCAATTTAATGGGATGATCTCGTTATAAAACAGGGTGTATCTTAATCTGTTATACGAGTGGTTTTTTCAATCATTATGTATCGATAATACGAAATTTCAAAAAAAGGAAAATGTTTCTGTACTTGAACATTTTGAAATTGGGATAAAAATATTGACAGGTTTATATTGTAATAGAGAAACACTTTTTAATTAGTTTTTTTTTAAATTCCATATTATTGATTCACAATTATTAAAAAACCAAGAAATACAACAATATAAAATACACCTCCTATAGCACAATTTATTTATATTATAATATTTTAAAAGAGTACATTTTGTGGGAAATATTTTAGCATTCTACTAATCAACAAAAGTTTATAAATATGTTTATTGTTAATTTCTGATGGACTCCAATTAGATGTTTTATAATCATTTAAAAACATGGGGGTTATAGTGTTGTTATACGGCGAGTTTCAATTATTTTGTCAGAAATGTGGGTTGTTTACATTTGTTTATTAAATTGTCGCATATGATGTTAACCGACGCATATAAAATGAGCGTTATTTTTAATCAAATATGTCACGAATAGCGTGTTATTGATTAAATATAAATAGTTAAAAATTCTATAAAATATAAATAAGCTAGAAGAACCATTGATTTTTTACCATTAATAGTAATTATAAAATACAAACGATTCGTTTTGTCTTCATAATTTATGACATGCTTTAATACTTTTGATTTAATGAAAAAAACAATTCTTACCACTGATTATTCAGTTAGGTTAATACATATATGAATAAAAAAAATTGACAAAAATCAAATATCAATGGAAACATACATACAACACTTCACAATAAATTACAATTAATATTATCATCTGTTACAAGTAATCGGTAATCTTATTTGAGTTCATAAATACCATTTATGGTCGATGTGTCATTATTAAATACAAAGGATCAGAAAGAAATGAAACATACCATTTTAAAATAAGTTTATCTATGTCTGTGTAGATTAAAACTGAAATATGAATACTTATATTATAGTTATTACGTCATATTTTTTTAAAGTCCAATTACTGTAATACACAATTAAAAAATGCTATATAGTTTATTTAAACTTTAAAATTAAATTTATGCTCCCTTCTAAAGGTTTTATTTTAAACAGGTTACTGCAAGTTTATCAAGCGGCATAAAACCGATCAGTTACGCACGAACGGATTACAGCACTGATCCGGCGACTTGAATAGGCAATTTAGGTACACTGTTGCGTTGGATCGATAACGCAGTATAATCTTAAACAATAATAATAAAATATGTACCTGAGTCGTTGTACAGTATTTATAATAAATTATTATAATACTATTAGATTTACTATGAAAAGTTTTTGGTATGGTTTATTTGCGTATGCAATTACAAAAGATTACCATTATATATATTTTTTACACAATTTTTTTTTCATTTTGGCCAACTGTTACTGAGACTGAACAATACGCTTATTAACTGATACAATAAATAATGTACTTCGCCGTGAAATGCTATTATATGTTTTGAATGTTTAAAGCAATATAATAAACAGGTTGACTTAATAATATTTAATTTATTTTTCTTTTAGGTCACAGGTAGTGTTATTTCATAAATTCACAGTTATAATAATGATTTGCCGACTATTAACTATACGTTCATTATTCGTATAAATATTAATTGAAAACTATTATTATTTATCAAATTGGTCATATGAATACAGTGTAGCGTCTGTTTTTAAATAGTGCATAATAATATGTCGAACCAAGTCGAACATATATCATACAACATGTGGAAGTTTGTGACACATTTGAAACGCGATTGCATTTAATATATAATATAGGAATTAAGAATTTCAAGCGGTAAACGCGGTAGATTAAAATAGAGACCGGCAATTCGACATGACTGGATTTACAATGTGGGCATGTTGCGTATGACATATAATATATATACATTCATAGCTTATATATGTTTATGTTTATGTCAGCGTGATAGAAATAATGTACGATGAATGAAACATACGTAAGCCTAATTGCCGTGTGTCGTTATTATTTTTTGACCGAGGGGTTGTCTTACACGTAGTATACACAACAAATGATAATGGTTACACATATAACGGTTGGATAGGCATAATAATGAAAGTTCGCAGTGCAGTTTTATTACGTGAGTGTATTTTTAAGTGTTTTCGCTTACTCTGAGTACAATAAGTACTACTATTGGTTAGGGTTTTATGAATTCGCATACCGTGTATTATGTAGAAAAATAAACGTCGTATACCAATAAAAACATACATTTTGCGTTACTCAGAATTTGATTTAAATGTCACAACTCAATGCATGTGTACAAATAAAACATATTATACCTACTAGAATAACGATAACATGAAGAAGGTTATAACTTATAGTTATACTTTATTATCTGTTTATTTATTTACCGTAATTGTTAAGGGTACACCTATTTCAATTTACTAACAAACATTTATAATTTTATTAGAAACCTGTGTAAAATAATATGTAAATAAATAACGAGAAAAATCTCAATATTTGTTATATATTATTCAGATTACCAACAAATCCTCAATAATACTCAAATTGATTCCAAAATATTGTCCTATTTATATGTCATTACTTTAAATGATAAACATAAAATGATTTAAAAATATCATAAATGATTGTTAAGAGTTCCGCGTCTCTAGCATTGAATTTAAATTACACTAAAGAAATCAAAATCGATTTTTATGAATTATAAGGTGTGTCGTAAATTAAAGCGTCTTCGTGGTGGTTTCGGTCTTAAAAATGACCTTCTTGTACAATTTACATAACATTTCGTGTCGGGAACATAATATGACAAGTATGAGGTTTGATTCACTGCTTGTACCCAACAATTGATTCTACGGAAATAAAAATCATATCATGTAAAATCGACCACATAAGCTACTCGCTTTCACTATTATAGCTATCAGCAGGTTGCCGGGAATTTATAATCGATCAATATTGAAATATAATCATTTTACAAAATATTTTAATATATTGACTATTTATTTTACGGCAACACGTCGCCATTTTACATTGTATTACTGCACATCATACAGATCACGAACATTCATTCTTATATGTAACATATATATATGCGTATGTTCAATATTAAAAAGTGCAGTCTATGACAACGAGAATCCATCCATTCTTCGACGAAAGTAATCAACAAAGTACTATTGGTATAAAGATTACTACTACTTCGCCTGAAAGTATCCTTGAAAAGTGTATAAATATATATTATTTACTATCTCATACAATAAACAAAAAACTCAGTTACGCATTGACTTGTAGTTTGTACGTCATGATAGATGATTTGTGTGAATGTAATCGTATGACGTAGTCGTAGTTAACTTATACGTTAACCATTTGTTGTATCCGTGAAAAAATAATGGAGTGTCTCTGACACAGCAAAAGTACCCAATAAAAATTAAAAATGATGAAATTATTATTATTATTTTTTTTTTAAACGCTGAGAAGGATAAATTCGAAAATATTGGGTAAAATAAGACGATTAGAAAAAATTTAAAATATTTTAAACACTTCTCAGCTTTTGGTACCTACCATTATATTCAAGTATCCGTACAGAAAATATTAATATCACGGTGTAAAATATATGTATTACCAATTACCAATACTTGAGATTAGATTAAAGAAATCATTTGATTATGGTTATAAATAATTGGCTATTTTTCAAGTTAAGGATAGGTTTTTTAAGTTGCTCGCCACCTCTCATTTATTTTCATTACTTATATAATATTTTATAAGTATATTATAAATTGTTTTATTAATTTATAAATTATTATTATTTTTATATTATACGTCTATATTGTTTTAAATATTAATACCTAATCAAGAGAATTCTATAAAATCTATAATATACTTGTGCCTATCAAATTCATACACTTTTAAGGTAGGAGCATAGACGGACCTTTGGCTGAATATGAAGAGAGGCTAGAATAATCCGATAACAATAATGCAATAATGTTTTGAATAGTTTAAATTTAGCTTCTCGATGTTCGCCTTTATGTAGGAGTTATATATAATAAGATAAACTGATGATATTATAATTTATAATATATACGTAATATGTAATACAGCTAATATAAATGTGTTAAAATCATAGTGAAATATGGAGTTTAAATAACTCAAAAACACTCCGAGTAAGTTAATTCGTATTTTATAATAGGCAAAATCCCATTTTCAACTTTGACATCTTTAAATTTGAATGCAGTTGGAAAACTTAGTTCTCAAAGTACATTTCATATTTGGCGAATTCACAGAACCGATAATCGGATTTCCAATCCATATCTTTGTCCTAACTCCTAAAGTTCATTATATTTTTTCATCGTAAAACTTTCCACTTTTTCTTTATTTTATAGTTTATAATACGAAATATATATATAGTTTGACGATTTCCCCTACAAAACGATTAAAGATCTCCGGACACCGTCTATACGTGCAAGTCCTTGCAGTGGTGAGAAAATTGAGCCGCCTCTTTCACGTTAGGTGGTATTTGAAGTCTCCATATACAGGATACAAGGATGTTGCAATCAGTGGTAAATGGATAAAGCTCCCTGGATGCCGCAGACAATTTCTGACCCTTAAGCCATTACGCGATGGTCTTGTGGAATTCAGTTAAACATACGATTTAAATGATTTTTTTTGTATAGCTCGAAAATTACAGAGCTAAAATAAAATACCTCGCTAAATGTAAATATACCTCTGTTGTTGTTGAAGTCACTTACTAACTGTGTTAGGTAAACGGTTTTGCCATAATGGCTTATATAATATAAACATAAATATTTGTGTGGAAAGTCGTAGGTGTGTAACTTTCTACACGGACACACCGTATAAGCAGGTAAAACTAGGGGAAATTACTATACCTAATACGAGTAAAAACTATATTATAATATGACACAGTTCCTACACGCGATTATATGAATATCCTTCTTGATTTATTTGGACAAAAAAATTAAGGGAGTTTTTCCTTACGTACTTAAGACTTGTTTGTTTTGGTGAACTTGATTCTACGTAAAACTATAAATAGAATCAATATAAAATGTATATTGACGCGTTGTCAAAGATAAGGTATTCAAAAGAATAAATTACTTGAAAAGAATAATATAAGACCAGAAAAAATGAATAAAAAAAAGCCTTGGAAAAAAAATACAGCAAATATTATTTAGTAATTTTTCTATTTAAAACTTTTTAGTACTTTATCCACACAAAACCTATTTTAAGTTGTCCATCCTGAGTCCGAATAAAGTGGGAAAAAATGTATCTAATTGGGTGCAAAACATAATATTTAAAATTTTAAAGCAGTTTAGGAAATATCATATCTAATTTTTACATTTATAGGAACTATTCAAGTCAATACGTCACATTATAATATTATATTACTACCTATGTTATGCTTATGATTTTGCCTAATATATTCAGTGTACGACTGTCGGTCCGTCTCAGTGGTGACTGGTGGATATATCTGGTACATTTCGTTATAGTTATATTTCAATCGATTTAATAATCATCGAATGCGTAACAATATTTTTGCCCTTGTCGAGTCGAGTCAGCTACCTATACATAAATCTATAATATACACGTTGGGACACAGTGACTTTTTATACATTGCCAAACAACGCCGACTGAACCAAATAATATAGTATAATCTTAATATCTTACTCTATCGAACTCCATATTATTACACCTAAAATCATATAATATTTATACATAGGGAGAGAGAGAGAGAGAGAGAGAGCGAGAGCATAATAATAACCTATACCTTCTATATAATATAGTGTATCGTGCTTATGCATCGTCGGAATTCCGCCTTCCGGAGTGAGAGCAGGGGTGCAACATATATATGAGTGTCCAGCAGCACACGCCGTAGGTCCGCGATTACCGTTAGAGAAGGAGCAAGAGAGAGAGAGAGAGAGAGAGAGAGATATCGGTGTGCAGTGTTCTAGTGGCATTATTACTAGTGGAAGGTGGCTGTGGGGGGGGGGGAGAAACTATTATATATATTATTATGTATATGCTGCCGGCCGGTGGATGAGCGACCGAGTGTCGGTGGTGGGTTGCGGGTGGAGGCAGTGAATGATTAATAATACTCGACCGAATAATATTATCGTTATGTTTGCTCAGCAAATTAATGCTGCGATTATTATTATTATTATTATTATTGTTAAATGTACACTTGGCGCGTTTTCGAGTCCATTTTTATGTGTACTTGGGACTGAAACGACTAAATACGCAACCCAATGTAGGTATAATAATATATATTGTTTAATACACGAGTGCATAATAATAACAAACGGGGGAAAAAAAAATGAAAATCGTTGAAATCGTTTTACATATTGTTATGTATTTATTATATTACGTCTATACCATATCGACAAACTCTGTTTTTCCTTTCTCCTCCATAACATTGCCAACCATTTTTTTTTTTATCAGTAGAACGAGTTGTCGTGTAATATGGTAATATTTCTACAGCTCGTTTGGAAAAAAAAATAATAAATAATAATAATAGTAATCGTATATAATGTTATATTTACATCGTTTTTTTACCTTTTCCCGCACACACATACCGATTATAATAGGCATGCCAACTACATTATATACTTTTCACCGTTGCTCTTTTAACGGTTCGACGTCATTAAACTTTATACGTCGACCAATAAAACGAAATTATTATTACTACACGCTCACCTTCACACACACACACACACACACACACACACACACACACACACACACACACACACACAAACACACGTTCCCGATTAGGGCTATCTGAGTGCATTTTGATTTTGATGTTCGGCGTATTGGGAATACCCGACAAAAAATAATCAAATAAGCATACGCACACACACTCACCCGCGAGTATTATATATTTATATACATGTACGAATAATATATAGTTCCATTCCAATTAAAGTTAAAAATATGCACGTCGATACCCTTTAGTAAATGGGGATTTAAATTCGTGTAGAATAAATTATTCCACTCGATGTTTGATGTATTTTAATATGGTACAGAATCCAATGTGCTGCGCCATATGCGTGTAATTCGTGTAAAAAAAATACTAACCCATGCAACGTCGGCTACCGTTTAATAATTATTATTACCTGTGCAATTTTTTGAACAACGTTGCACACAATCCTCGACGGTGATTTTTTTCGAATTGTCATTACGCATAATCGAGTAGTTATTACATATATTGTTCATTCATCCCGACGAGCAAATCCATCGATCTGAAAAATGTATGATAACACGCATTACCTGCAGCAACACGGCGTTGGAATTCGAAATCGACACAGGTGAATAATGACGATAATACAATATATTATAAGATTAAACTCGATTGCGCGTTTACTCATATGGCTCATAAAAGTTGTCCTTGTTTGTTGTCCTCGCAGGTTCTGCGTACTAACTCTGCTCTATAATCATCTCCTGTCTCTCGATTAAACTTTTGAACACTTACATAATTATTAGGTGTTTGAATACTTAATGGAAACAAGCAGTTATAATTTTAAAAATATGTATATTGTATACATTATCTAAAGCAGCTCTATAAATAAGGTGTGTCAGATTATTAAGAAATGCGAGTATACAACAATTTAAATTTTTTAAATGTTGACTTTTCGAGTAAACCAACAAATTATATTATGAGTTATAGTAGCCGTGGCCACTCGGCGTGTCACATGCAGTAGCGGTTTTCAAAAATATAAATTAGAAAAAAATTGAACTCAGCTTATGACAGTACATTATACATAGATTGTATAGGTATTATTGATTAGCGCGAAAATGGTTGGTTTGAATTTAATTCAAGATAATAATATATTATGCACACAATGCATTAACATTGTTTGAATTCACACCAATAATACTCTATATTATACCATCTGATCAGTTCTGGAATGTTATAGAAGTAATATTATTATTAATTTGGCCCAATATTCCTTAACAATAATATTATTGATATTATGAAATATCTTCGAAATATTTCCAAGTAGGTCGTGAAATCGAATGTAATATTAATATTATTTAAAGTATTCAACCTGAACTTTTATAGATAAATATAATAGGTTGGTGTTTCTTTTTTTAATTTAACACTATCAAATTGTATTTAAGAAAAAAACAACATATTAACGACAGAAATAATAAAAACATCAAAAAACATATATTTGCTATTCATGCAATTAAAAAAAAATGTACACATAAAGATATAATATTATAATGTTTATGTATAAATATGTTGTAACTTTAAATAATTGAATCGTTGAATTTAAATATGTAATAAATGGCAGTTTTATTTTTCAACATAGTATCTCCCAACATTCTGTTTCCGATACTCCATTTATTTTCGTTCTTGTCCATTAAAAAATATTTTCTTCAAAATAATACTCAACGCTTACATACATAGCACCTCTAATCGTATATCGTAAGTAACTTAGTAATATAATGTACATCAACATAATATTTAACATAGTTTACAAAAAAGTAATAAATAGTAAAATAAGGTAAAGTTCGTTTTAGATAAACTGGTTGAGAGTTTTTTGGAAGTCCTGTAAACACGCCAATACTTGAGCAGACGATGGTCGTTCCTCCGGGCTGGGCAGCCAACAGAACGTCATCATCCCAAACCTGTAATAACATAATATATACATTAGATAACAACAACAACAATTATAATAATAATAATAATAATAATAATAACAATAATAATAGTAATAATAATAATTGGTTCTCAATTGAAACCCTAGATTATCTGTTTTTGTTTTAGGCCATCCGATTACTTTAGGGTTGGTATCCCACTCCCACTGAATAGCTCGTTAAGACCGAAACTCCCGTTAGATTAAGTGAATAAAAAAAATAATAACCCCTTTGCGGAAACCCTTTGGTGGGGTAGTGACCAGGTTAATGTAGTTTAATGGTATGTTTTTTGCTCCATGAGTACTCACAGGTCGTCCGGGCAGTTGATTGGTTGCGATAGCCTGTATCCCTCTTGTAGGTAAAGGCTCAGATCGTACGGATCAATTTCCGAGTAGGGCTGAGCACCTAAGCACACCAATTCCCAGAGCAAAACACCAAACGACCACTAAAATAAACATATTTACTAATTTGCATAACTTATAATTGTAATTTTTTATCATACTAGTATATATTGTAAGTGTGTATTAATATACGCAGAAATTAAAAGACGCTGATTAAAAATGTTAACACATCTAAACATTACTTATGTTTTTATCGAAAATTAGAACATCGAAAAATAATAGTTAAAATAATAATGCACTGCAATCGTGTAATGTAATCGTATCAATTAATTTTTATTTTTTCATTCTACATTAATTGCTGTATGTTTTAAATTTACTTCATATTGACAGTACCTATTATAATATTATGAAATAATTTAATATGGAAAATCAACACGCTAAATGGAAGGCCGGGATAGTAATGAAACTATACTAACATTATAATTGTAATGAAAACAAAAAAAATGTATACCAAAATACAAAATTTAACTAGGTACTAAATCAATTATGGAAAAAATCTATCCAAAATGAAATATTATAATATTATGTATCACGCTTACGATTTGTCTTCGTTGATTTAAAAGGCTCTGTTAAGTAAATTTACATAAAAAAATAGACGGTTCGTTTAACGCTTGTTGTTAAATTAAACAGAAAATTGCTAAAATAATATTTTCCTCCTATTTTTTTAATTTCAACAGTCTTGATTTTTTATCTTGTGTAATCACAAATCAATCACCTCAAGACATTTGAAATATTAAAAACCGTGTAATGTTAATTTAAGTTTAAAATTGAATGACATTAAAATTAATAAACGATTTACCACCGTAAATTAACTGTCCAATAAATTTATTTCAACAATTACAATATTATTTAGTAGGTTTCATATAATTATTTAGGTAAAATAACTAATATTCTTAAAATGTTTGTTATTTATAAATATGTTTTAAATAAAAAAAAATATATGTATTAAGATTATTGAAATTCAACTATACATTTTTTTTTTTTTTACAAAAAGCGACAGGGTAAAGTTTTATTTTTAGACGCGTTGCATGCTACATGGCTTTAATTTTTGAAAGGTCAACCTATAAGTTATAAGTTTATAAAGTAGAATTTTATATAAATATTTTTTGGATTAATTATATAGACACTATTTTTAATTCAAAAGAATATTATAGACTATAGAGTATCTACCATATAAGTATTAGGTAGGAAGTAAAAGAAAAAAAAACTTTTTTAAATATTTTATAATAATAATTACGAAAATCAGGATGATTATTTATTAATTATACCTATAAAGATCTAAATAATTAGTTAGACTTGTGTCCGTTCTAATAATAGTTAAATATAAATAAATAAATATAATATGTATATTGTATAAGAATAATTATGTTTACTTATCTAATAGAAAGTAATGTAAAAAAAAAAACTTTTTCAGTTAGAAATAACTTAGAAATATATACGCGTAATCGTGTAAAATATGTCAATATATCTTATATTTTTTTTTAAGTATAGTTATAAATTATAAACACGTAAGCATTAGAATTTCTTTTTTCGGTAAATTCCGCATTAAAAATAAATAAAATTCTCACAAGTGAAATTTGATATTTTAAATAAATTAGAACATTCGTACCTAATGAAAGTTCCACGTCTACGCGTATTACTAATCTAATGGTACGGATTAATATAAATAAATTAATAAGTAGTACCTAGATACTGATTAACCAACCAGAGCTCAAAGTACCATAATTAATTGTATCTAGAACAGAGCGTCTAGTTTTTCAAAATCCTTTGTTCCTAAAATTCATTAACATTAACCAAGTGCAAACTAGACATGCACACATGTATGAAATATTTTAATAGTAATATTAGTAATTTAAGGTAATTTTAGATTTAAAAAAAAAATGTTTATTTCTAACTATTATTAATAAATTAGTATTATAATCAACACAGTGCAACTTACTATGTCCGAGGCACCGTTGTAGGTGCGCAAAGAGATACTTTCAAGTGCCATCCACTTGATGGGTCGGTTTTCATTGTCATTTAGACATGAATAATCATCGGGAAACAGGTCTCTAGACAATCCGCTATCGGCTAATTTGACTCGCAACTTTTCGTCCACGCTAAAAACAGACGCACATAATGTTATTATAATGTATATTATATTATAATTTACATGGGGGCAGAAGTTATAGACTCAAAAGGGCTTAAAGGAATTATGGACAAACGATTACGTAGTGATAAGGGAAACTTTTGAGATAACTTATGTAGTAACTCGTTTAGCGCGCACCTGCTAAACCCCTCTGACTATTTTTGAAATAAACTAATGGATTTATTACGAAGAAAATTTAAACTCCCTTTTGCATGATATTATTTTTAATGTTCAATAAACTGTAGACAATCGAAATTATAATTATTTACATATTAAAGGACGTGCTTTATTCTATTTCCTTAAACTAAAATTGAAATAGTTTGATGAGTATGATCATATTATTATGTTATTAAATTGTTTAAAATAATTTCCAGTGGTAATAATAATCTTTTATAATACGCCCTCTATAGAATTTCAAAGTATGATAATCACCCTCTTTAGAACTTATTGCATTCTTGATCTAGTGTTAAGAGCGAGACCTCGCGTATTAAAATCAATATACAGCAACCCTTCAGCTTTTTAAAGGGAATATTAAATGTATGTAATATTTTCCCTTCGGTATACATATACATTTGTTGAATTATTACATTTTATATCCAAAGTATAAGATATTAAAGTTAATCATAAATTTATTTTTTGATCACTAACCATGACATTAAAAAACAAATCATTACATATTCTGTATTTTAACCACTTTGAAATTAAAATAAGAATATTTTATTATCTCAATATAATATAACATTAAAATATTCAATAAGACATCGAAATACTTAATACAGTTTAACCTAAACACATTTAACTAAAATGTCATACGCTTGATTGTTGAAAATACAGTTTTTTTTCCATTAAACTTTTGTGTCGTTTTGATTAATCTCAATTTTCAAAATGGCTTTTTTAAATATATTTTGCTGTCATATTTTAATTAAAAAATAAATTGCATTTTTCTTCATCAAAATAGCAATACTAGAATATTATGGAAAAATGTCTTTTTTAAGTCACAAAATAATGTTAGTCATAAACGTCATTGCAGAGATTATTAATTTAGACAGTAAATAATTAATTAAATAGAAAATAACTGTAACGTCAGTACCTGAAATAGAGTCAACGGGAGATAAACATGTACAAAAGAATGAAACATTTGAAAAAGTTCTTCTAACTTTTATGGCAGTGTAATAATTTGTGATTGTCAAGAACAGATAAATTTGAGGGGACTTAAAAGTTCGGTTATTATTGTCACAAGTCGTATGAACCTAGGAAAATTATATAATATTATCGTTTATTACCTATTGAATTTAATCGTTAAAATTATCATTTAAATAATGAAATATAGGAATATAGACAATAAACCTGCCTAATGTTAAAGATTATCCATGCGCAGAGCTTGAATATCTATATTGGTCGTCAATATTCCCTATTTCGTTGCTATATCCTGCTATTGCGCATCTAAATATTTCATTACCTACGTTCTATGTGCATATATTTTTAAATTCTAACTTCTTTATTTACACTTCAATTGGAAGTATGAATTTTGTATAAGATGGGGATGGTTAATAATTGAAGGCCGAAGGCATTGTATCGACTTAAATCTAATATTATATGTTGTATTCATTATGTTGTATAGGTATACTCACACACAATTCCTGGCAGCTATGTCCTTGTGACAGATACCTTGGCTGTGAAGAAATACACAACCCAAGCAGAGCTGTACGGCCATGTTAACGATATCTTGTGTGGTCAAGTTGTAGTAATCGTTATTTTTCCGTTTGCAATCGCACAAAAACCTGCGATACACGTATTGTTTTATAAATGGCCGCAGCGCAAACATAATCGCATTAATATAAATAAAAAATATATGATTGTTTACTTTTTAAGATTTCCTTTGTTGCTGAACGGATATAATACCGCGGTTGGTTTGTTTGAGTACTGACATACAGCTATTGGCTGTAATATGTTTACGTGGCCCGGTAAACCATGCAACATCAGACTTTCAGTCAAAAACATTTTGTTTTGTTGAGATGCAGCATCAGCTATGGAACAAAATTAAATAAATATTGTGCGTGAATACATAGGTATATAATCGCAAAATAATAATTAAGGTATTGGACAGTATGTAGGTATTAGGTATAATATGTTTATACTGTAAAAATATTAGAAATTAGAATGCAATGTATTATACGATTGTCCTAAGATTATTAACATTCAGTCATCCCGAACAAGTTTAATATTTAGAATATTTTATTTGAAGATATAAAAAAATATTTTTATTTGAAAAGAAACTTTAAATAAATATTTCTATAGTTGTACGAAAAGTCATTTCAAATGTAAACATTTCGGTGTACTTATATATTTTTAAATCATCCATTTTTCAGGCCCAACAGACTGCAGAATAAATTTAAATCGTACTTGACAATAAATTCCACCGGGAATTATTTTGAGGAGGGGGGTCCATATTATATTATCATATATATATATAATATACATTTTTTTTTTCATTAGCCCCTCCTCCTACAATCCTACCCTCTTTGCATGTGACTTCCACTTTCCTCACCCAACCGTTCAAAGTAGCCCTTTTTACCGAACGTATTAATCGACGACGACGACTGAACTGGAAAACGTATGCGACTCACTCCCTTTCAACATGAAAAAAAAATAAAATGAAATAAGGTGTACAAAACGCCCAAGGGTCAAGATCAAGGGTTCAACGTATGGAATTCCAAAGGGTTTTTAACATGCAATAGATCGTGATGAAAATATATCGCGCCCACAAATTTCGCCGAGGCAAAGGTACTTATGTAACATACCGCATGGGTACCGAGGTTATGCTTTGTTCTAATTGGTTTTATTAAAAAAAAAACACGAGCTACAAAGCATAGTAGGATCACATTATTCTAGCTTTTTGAGCAGTTTTTTTGTCGTAAGTATATATGTAAGGTTAGTGCTCGACACTTGAAAATGCGAAAAGCTTACCTACATATTATAATAGTTTTAAGTTGCTTTTCGTATGAACTAACAATCCGTAGTTTTTTTTTATATTTTTTATCATAATCACAGAACAGTGATAACGATAATTTAAGTTAAACATACTTATCTATTATGACTATGCCAAATAATAATAAGACAAAACAATAATAACCAAATACTTATAACAATAATGATATTAATACGCAACAATTAATGAAAATTGAATTGTTCGATATCTATTGTAGATAATAATTTATAAGAATCGAAATGTTATACCATAATTTAGTAATACTTATTAAATTTGTAATTAAAACTGATTTATATATTTAAAAAAAAACATTCGTAATAATATGTAAAATAACTGAAAGACTAGTACAACGATTATAATAAAAACTACCAACGTAAGAGAATAAAACATGAAAACTTGACAGTGCAATAGATCTAATGATATTACTTCATCTATTATTGGTTCGTTAGAAAAATTAATTTACAAATCAATTATTATTATTTTTTTTTATTAAACTAAAACTAAGCCCGGCAACTATGGGCATTAGCTGTTTGTAGGCGGGGATGCGGTTAGTTTGGAATACGTATTTGTATGTCTGACAAGGATTTCGTAGTTAAAAATCCCGGATGGATGACCATCCGGGAGCTAGTAAGTAGCAACGACGCCTGGTGTGTACACTCAAAACACATACACAACTGAGTGTAGATATCACGCCACTACACTACACCACAAAATCTCATGGTTGATTATCATAATAATTAATACACTATGTATATGAAGCTATTAAAAAATAACAATAATAATAATGATTCATACATCGTTGAGCAATATTATTTATTAACTAGGTAGGTAATCTTCTCGGCGGTAACACGTCTTGTGTGTATATGCAAAAATGCGAGTATTATAATAGCATGTTTTTATTCATACAGAATTATCCATTAAGCATGCTCATTTTAATTTTTTTAATTTTTGGTTTTTCTTAGTAGGTATATTGCAAGACTATATTTTCATACTCTCGTGATTTTTTGTACACATATTTAATTAATGTTCTGTGACGATGCAAACTTTGGAATTTGAGAACGCTCCTTTTATACTGTAAATTAATTAGAGGATAGTTTTCCTGAACATATTGATGTACCAAATGCCCTAATTCAAAATTTCACATGAGTATTTTCTCAATTATTAAAATGTTTATTCTAAGGATAATTATTACTAGTCTTTAAAAATGATTTTACAAAAATATAGACTACATGTACTAAATATTGGATCGGGTATTTATTATACTTTGACCATTTTCATAAACTAAGAACGTCGATGGATTAATATTAATTACTATAATTTTTAAATTACAACAGCACTCATATTTTCGAAACCCATTATTATGGACTTGAATACTATTGTTGTACACAAAGTTAAATATCTAACTCGGAAACAACTTGTTCGAACTTTTATTTAAATACGTCAATATTTCCAACAAAAAAATATGTTTTAGTAAAAAAGGCGGTTCTTAATTTTAAAACTAGAAGTTTTAATTCTAAACAGAAACTATCCTTTATCAGCACAAAAAATATCAACAATTTAAATATAATAAAGTTATTTTCAAATCATTGATACCATATTATGGTCTTTACGAATATTTGAGTGTTGGAAAAATCTAATTTTCTATGACTGAATTATTGATGAAAAATAGAAGTAGGTCAGCATATACTCTATGAATCGCTCTGTTTACTATAATTTATTAATATAAACGTAGTACAATACGCGCATCCAGGTATAATATTAAGTATACATAATATGGTTGAAATATTCAAGGATAAGAAACTTATGTCCCTGCAGCTTGACGTGAAATATATCAAAGCGTGCATGAGAATGAACATGATAAGAGTGACCGGGACGGATCCGTCTGATTCTATGATATTATTATATAATGCTGTGTTTCCGCACTCGTCGTATACAGAAAACCCGATACAGGAATACGTAATCGTGTTGAGCCTACGACAATGCGACGGCATAGTACCATTACGCACACATAATACATATAATATTTATATGACGACGTAATACATATATATTCCACCATGTTTACCACCACCCCCCCCCCCCCAGTCCATAGCCGCGAGACGCAGTGCAAACATTTTCCTTGGATCTGAGCAAACACGTGGCTTTCAGGTAATGTTTTTTTACTTTTTTTATTTTTATATCTCGTTAGGGATTAAGTGCTGACCGGAGGGCAAATTGAATGTACGCGAGTGAATCGAAATCTCTCGGTCGTCTCCGGCGGAGACCCTAAGACCGCCGCAGCACAAGAGGGGAATTATGACGCTTTTATTTTTCATTCTTTTTCTTTTTCTTTTTTTTTTTTCATCCCATTTATACATTTCTTTGCCCACATTTACCAGCCATTCGGCGGAACACAGCCCGGTCACATCTTAAGTAGCGGATATTACCGCCGAGAAGAGGGTGGTTGTAGGTGGTGAGGGGTCGTGCAGGATAAGATGCAGAGACGACACAGTGAGACGCGGAGATTGAAAATCCGATTCATCTCCAACGAAATGATTTTTGCGGACGACAAAAGTTATCTTTTCACAGACGAACGTGAATTGTTGCCCGGGGGACTATAAGTTGATCAAACATAAATTGATCTTGTTCGGCTGATTTATTTATTTTTTCTCGTTAAAGGCAAAAAGTAGACGATTTCGATACAATAATAATATATTTTATGACACAAAACAAAAGCAATCGTTAATAATTCGTCACGACCCGATAGGTTTTCGAAAGGGTCGATGTCGATAGGTATTGAAAGCTCCACCAAAAACTCTATGTCATTTAAACGATAGTATTAAATGTTTGCAACATTTCACCTAAACCAAACAAAAAAAAACTAATAATTTAGGTAGACACATATTTTCAGTTTTAAAAATTAATGAAGTTTACGTCATAACGTCGTGTAATATATATATAATTTAAAAACCATTCAATCTGATTTAATTTTAATTTTTTTAATAATGTTTAACATGATTAAATTGGACAGTAATATTACATGTACAATCATTGTTGTAGCTATTTAATACTATGCTGAAATTGAAATAACACACAAACTGCTTTGAAGCCAACTTATATTTATGTAAATTTTATTAATAATTATAATTAATATTTAACATTAAAATACCTCTACAAAATAATACGTAGTAATGTACGGTAACTCAATTTTCACAGTATACCTATAAAATAGCGGTCGCTTGGTGACTAAAAGTAATACAACGTGCAAGTACAACCCAGATAACCCCGGTAAGACTATCAGCGTTTATAATATTTTGTCGATTTAATTTTTGTTTATACTTACATATATCTAGCGTGTATGTAAACTGAACAGAAATTTTCTATTGAAAATATTATTATTGCTTAAAAAACGAACAAACAAAATTCGTATATTTAAATTTACAGAATTAAGGTTTTTTGAACTTTATTATAATTAACTTTAAAATTATTCGTATTATGATTTTTTATTTAGTTCATAAAATAATGCAATATGATAACTGTATACTAAATATTTATACAAGTAAATTAATTTTAATGGATTGTATTAAAAGAATAAAATAGCACACGTTCTCCTAAGGTAAATATGACAGACAATTCAATTTAGCACACTGTGTTTTGACAAGTCGTGACAGTTTAGCGTTCGCATTAATTTGTTTTTATTTTTAAACCTATAAACATTGAACATATTATCATAATGCGTCATGCACTCGATACAATTGAAAACTAATAATGAATATTTTAAATAAATAAATATATTTTTAAAATAAATAAATTACAATTACTGTTCGAGATAAATTAAAACTGTATTACGTTATTTTTATTTTTTGTTGTAAATGTGTATGATCTGAAAATTGTAGACATTCATAAATAATGATTTATGATTCAAAAACTTAAATGGACATAGCAACAATCCTCAGCAGGCTTAAATTGGAAAAAGTTCACAGATTACAAAACACAGCCATTGTATAAAATCAACATAGGATTTTAATTGTAAATAACTTTAAAAAAACCTTTTAACTCAAACCTTTTTTTTTAATACAACATAGTGGTTTTTGAACGTAGGTAGGTAATTTTAAATTTATCATATTCATCAGTTGTAACCATTCAAATCAAAATTAATTGCATTACGGGGGTCAGTTTTTAAGTGCAAAATATACTATGTATATTGATGTTATTTTTTTTAGAAATAATTTATAGACATTTTTATTTACTTTTTTTATAAAGACCGCTGTCAATGGACAATAATATTATAGTATTTTACATTTTTGAGGGAATTCATTAGTAATTACTAATACTACTAGTAAGTATTATTTATCTTCGAAATTTAGATAGTATAGTTGTCAAACATAACGCATATTATTATTAAACATACCTATAAATATAATATACGATAACTATATATTGTTATCTTGTGTGTATCTTTACATCTCGTAACTCAAAACACTGCATTCATTTTTAAACCCGTTTATTAAATTAATAGTGAATAATCTACATAGGTAGAAGCTTCTTATCAATACTAAGAGCCGCTTTATTCTATCATATAACTCGTAATTAAATGGTTCACCACGTCAAGTTGTTATCCATGAGGTTTGATTATAACGGAATATTTAACATACTTAATAGTTAATATATTATTTATGCAGCCATGTAGATATTAGATAATAACATTGATTACAAATAATAGTATTACTAGTAATAGTATATAATATAATCAATGATAATAGGTATAAATGCATTTGATACATAGAATGCTATGAAATTATTGTGCGAATCTCAATTATTTCGATATTTTAAGGCAAATAGAAGATATTTTTTGAAAGAAAAAAGTGAACGCAATTCTCCACAGAAGTTTGGTATGTAAATTTACATTCCTGTCAGCAAATATTCAGAAATAGGAATCAATTTTTCAATCGTTCAATCGCCAGAGCATTAAAAATACACGCGTAATAAATTACACCCCAGCGGTACTATTACACCTCGAGAATGTTTTTTTTTTTACAGTCCACGCGATTCATCGATTTAATATAATAATATCACATGCAACCAAATATATTAAGCTAAATTTTTAATAGAAACATACAACAAAGAACTGAAAAATTGCGTGTAAGAATTTAATTTTTTAATTTTACTGGCCACTAATTGATTTCGTCATATTAATTAAAAATAATATTAATCTTACACCAAATTTAGTGCTTATAAATTTACAAAAGAACTTTATCTGTGATGAGACGTTAATATTTTATCTATATAGTACAAAATCAATTAAAACCAATCAAGTTGAATCTAAATCCTTAAACATAGTTGTAACTTTTTTATGTGTTTCTTTAAAATTATATTTAGTCACAATCATTTGCAGTAAGTAAATGACAAAATAAATATGCCTAACCTAACCCAACCAACATAATTGTCTCTTCTTAATATTTTTCTATTCCTTTACGAACTAGTCCCGACTACTGACTATAATAATTGATGAAACTTCGTATAGGCATTTATGTATTGTATATTAATGTATCACTTGTAATTAATATCTACTTTGAATGACATAATATTTAAATCGTTCAATTGGCCTATTTTATCTTTAAACGTTTAAACTCGTTTATTCAAGCGTATTAACTATAATAATTAGGTAACGAGAGCGTTTTAAATGCATTATTATTATATTCGTTTCTAAAAAATAATGATCTCCATGTGACGTGCAAATATTTGCTATTTATATAATATTATACTATTACGCACACAAAAAAAAAAAATTATCAATCTACTCAATTCAAGTAATAAACACGTTGTGTACAACTCACCCGTAACGGTCTTGACGAGCACTTCCTGCGATCCTCCACCCTTGTGCTTGTACGCACCTTGGTACACCCTGCCAAAAGCACCTTCCTGTAGGAGTCTTTCCAACTTGACGGTGGCACCGCGCGAGTCCAGCTGGCGTATACGCTCGTCCAAGTCATCGCACATTCTCCGATCGTTAACGGCCATCTAATTCCGACAATGGACATATAATAATTATTTAATATAACAATATATAATATTGCGCCACACAATCACATCACTCCCCCGTCCGGTATTATATAGGGCCGAATAATTTATCACCAGTCGGAGGTAGGTTTAATATAATATATCGTATTATGGTTGATGGGGACGTTATATGCAGAGTATGTGTGTAGGCAGGTATACAAGGGTAGTCCGAATTCCCGGTGCGAAAATCATTAGAGGACCGACCGCAAGTGCATTAGCAATACACATTTTATGAATTAGTCATAAATGAGAGTTGATTTTAGTTCCGTAACTATTATATATTTTTTTTTGTCTACCGATCGCTCATTATTATACCATATACGAACAGCATAATATTATTATGACGAATGAAAGGTATTTGACGGCGTATTGAAATAACGACGGCGGTTTTCTCCTTCTCACGTCCAAACTGTCAGTGGTTGAAAAAAAAAATGATTGATCGAATACGCGCGCTGAAGGTCCTTTAACCCGAAATCTTTAATGGCTTTAATAAACACGACGACTACGACTTTTGCCCACGTCACCACGTCGTTTTGGCAGAGTTCCACTCAAAGTTCCGTCCAAGGGGGACAAAAAAATATAGGTAATAATCATAAATAAATATAAATAGAAAGAAAAAAATGTGCCAGGACATTGATTCAAGACATTATCTATACCGGGAGGGTATTCGTGTTTCTAATCCTGTTAAATGGCTTGGTGCCCATTTGCAGGGTGGTAATCGATTATGGCCGCAACCGCGAGGATGATTTATCTGCCGTAATGGGCCTAAATCACGCGAAACGATTTTGCGTAATGATCGTGTCACCCAGGGGAAAGTGTAACAGTGGTATATTGATTTTTGGTTCACCGTAAGAACGGACGCAGCGGGGAAGTTGATGGACAAGACGTGTGCGTGGAATAGGTGAACAATGTTGTGTTTCAGAGTTAATTTACTGGTCTATATAATTTATGGATATTATATCCGATAGCAGTGTAAATCTATAGAACCACGGCAGTGATTATCACATGGAAATGACCGGTTAAGTAACGAATGACATTAATTAACACTTATATAGACCAATAATACACCCAATAATATGTATAGATATAATTACTAACACTCTGCTCTGGGGTAAGTATTGCACTATGCCACTATACAATCATATATTATTTAATATATCTTTAAGCACATAATAGTATTATGATAGTAAATGGTACCGAAATACGCATCGTATTTATACAATTACGGTAAGAATAAAATCAAGTTTAATAATATTATGTTTCTGAACGTTTTTTAAGAACTTTTGTCTTAACTTTAACAATATCGAATAACTCAAAATTGAATTATTCGCGCTTGTTTGAAAATGCCATATTATGCAGTTTTTTTAATTGCTTTCAAGTCTTGTATAGGTACACAATATTATAAAAAAATGTTTTTAAATTATGAAATGATTAATATTAATAAGATAAACAGTACATTTTTATATAACAAGTTATTGAAAACCAAACGTAAAAATATCTCAGTATTAAACAAAATCAATCTATTATACACATATTTACAAATTAATTTACAAGTCAAATGCAATACTGATCGTTGAATGGAAGCTTTCTTTTTTGTTGAATAATAATTAATAATGAATTATACAGTTTCCCAAAACAGCATAAATAATAACTGTTTATCTCAACAAAGACTTGATTATTACACAATGAACACAATTTATTTATGATTGTTTTTAAGATTTCTCTCGAAAATGTCAATTTATTAACAAACATTAAATGAATTAACTTAAAATTTACAAGTTCATGCTTGAATAAACTATTTAAAACTAATTACCATTTAGAATAAAAAAAATAGGGTTTAAATGTTACTAAATAATTGTATTAGCATATTATTACTTTAATTTTCAACTCCTTACTTATACATTTCAAGTTACAATACTGTAGCTGAAAATGAAAAAAAAAATGTTTTTTTTTTACAATTTTTGGGTTTAAAAAGAATATTATAAAAAACATTTCATTCATTATTATACAAGAAAACTATAAAAAAATACATTATCAATTACTTTAAATTATTTACATTAATTTCGTTACGTAAAATTCATAAAAATTATTGTAATACCTACTATTAATATTGAACATTAAAAAAAAAACTTTGTTAAACGAAAGAACTATAAGTGAACGTTTTAAAACAAATTAATTTAATCCTAACTAAATTTAAAATAAAGACAACCCTATACATGCATTAGAGAGATACACATCCCTCATTGTATTCTTTGATGTATACTACTTCTAGGCCTTGAGGCTACATTGTTTTCTTTGTCTGGATTCACCCTAGCCCAAAGGCTTCATACATCCCTCTTCCCTATATAATCCTGTACTGTTGTACACCTCCTTCATTATCTGTCCATACCAAGCCAGATAAACTCTACACAGGTCTAACTCAGTCTAGCAGTCTCACACTTTCTAACATCCCTATTCCTTTATTATTCTCGTATAATCCTTTGTAATCTCTCCTAACAACTCATCACCGTTTCTTTGACTGTAACCAATGTAAATTAATTAATTATGTTTAAAAATTAGATATTTTATATTATCCAATCATATTAGGTGATTACATTGAAATGTATTGTGGTCTTTGATAGTTATTATGTCGTGAACATTTAAAACGCGAGCCCAACAATGAAAACGGAATATTTTATTTTATAGTATACTACTATAAATAGCAGTAATATGGATAGTACCTATTTCACCCATGTAATATTAATTTATCGTTGATACCTATGTTATATTGATTGAATTATGGCATTATTAAAATAATCGAATTCTAGATACGAAATCACTGTAGATTGATATTAAAAATTACATGTATGTATATTGTATAGTATACATCAAACATATTATACCTATTCACGACTATAGGTACTACCATAATTATTATTACCTATACAGAAATATTATATTATACTAAAGTTAAAATATTAAATTGTAATTTAAAATAATAAAACTTGCTGGTGCATAATTACTGATTTTAATTAAAAATATATTGTGTTCAAATTGTTCATAATGTTCAATATATTTTATGTTTTGATTACCCTTGGTCTTATCAAACAGTACTTGATTTTATAACTATAAGCTATTATTGACTAATAGAACCATTTTTGCACGATTCATATGAAATAAAAATTAAGACATCATTTGTATAAAATATATTATAATAATTCCATAATATCTATGTGTATACCACAATGAAATGTAGTACAATGTGTTATATATGAATCATATGTCAAGTATGAAAATTATGAAGGTGAATAGTATCTTAGCAAGCGAATCGTTCTCATTTGCTTGCAAATTCATAATGATACTTATATAATAATTATTTTTGTTTATTTTATTTATTTCGCTATTTAATGAATAATTATATTGTAACCAACTGTATTTATAGGGTAGTATTAGGTCCACTATTATCTTAATACTACATTTGTAAAATACGTATATATTATGATGCATTCATACATATATATCTAGAAATAATAATTAACAGAACTTTATAATGCATATTTTATGTATAATTATTGTTTATCTATCATAAATGTTTTTTTTTTTTCAAAGACTAGTTTATTAAGAAAATATAAATTGTTCGTTTGAGAAAACCTTTGTCATCGATCTATACGGCTGTTACCATATTTTCTAGAAAATCTTCACGAAATTTTCCTTCTCCAAAGTTATAATATAAAATGCTCATCAGACAATTTGTTCGAGATGTTTCTCAAGGTAAGGGGGGTGAATAATACGGAAACCACCTTAGTAGTATAGCTACCTATATATATATACATAATATACAATACTATCATTTATCACATACAACAACAAATCGACGTTCATATATCGGAATGTTGAGACATAACTATACAGGAGAGGGTAGTGCATGCGAAATGTCATCAAAAAACATGTTCAAACCTGACCTATAGGGCGTGGAGGGAGAAGGAATATAAATAAATAAAGATCTAAATAAACGGATATAATTGGTATATCACAGTAGAGTCAGCAGCTGTGCACGTGTGCCATTTTGAAACTGCAATGTTTTTATATTACTATATACACGTGTATAATATTATACAGGGTGATTCACCAAGCATACTCACCTCCATTCTTTTCTTTAATAATGCATTTCTTCAAATACTGATTTTTGGAATTTATAAATTTACTCAAAAACCATATTTTCAAATTTTTGAGATTTTTTTTTGTACTACCTAAGGAGTATCCTGTGGTGATACAAACTTCTGTTTTTCTAATGAGAATTTCCCTCTCCTTCTTACTGTAAATTATTTATTGGATAATATTTTTGAAAATTTTGATGTACTTACCTAATTCAGAATTCTAAAGAGTAATTCTCAGTTATGATAATGAGTTAATGCTTATGTTTGTACTAAGAATAATATTCCTTAAAAATGGTCTAACAAAATATAAAATAGATGTGATATTGGATCTAGTATTTACTATTTATTATACTTGGGCCACTTTTACAAATTATTAATTTTGATAGATTTAATATTAACCACTTACATTTTAAACCACCATAGCTCCCGCCATACCCCACAGGCCACAAGCCAATTACCATGGACTTATTATCATTAATAGGTATACAAAGTTAAGTAACTCAAAACTGCTAGTTCGAATTTTGATTTTTATGCGACAAAATTATTTAATTAATCATTTACAATGGAAAAAGGGGGTTTTCTTTTGAAAAACAGAAGTCCATGCCTTCGAAGAAGACAACTGAACACTACTCTAGTAGAAAAAAAAATTTCAAACATTTGAATTACTTAAATATCATAATTACTGGAGAGCACCTATATTTAAAAGTTCCAAAAATCAGATTTTGAATAACTGAATTATTAAAGAAAAATGCGGGCGAACATGCTTGGTGTGAATCGCCCTGTATATATCTATAGCTATATCCGTAGTGCGCACATATTTAGGTTATATTTTAAGAGTATAGAACGATTAACGCACAGCTACCTACCTATATTATAATATTATGTGGATAATATATCGTTAAATACGAGTATATTTTGAGATATTATTAAGGCGACTGTTTCGGAAGATTTCGCGGGCCGAGATGACATATACTCACCAGTGGCGTGCAGGCGTAATACGATATCTTGGATGCCGTGGGCGACGCGGGTTTCGAGTAGACGTGATAATTATTACTTCCGGCCGCCGTCGCCACGTAGCTGGTGGCGTAAGGCGACACGTGGCTGCTGCCTTTGTTTCCGGCAACTCCGGCGCCGCAGTGGTTCGGGTGGTCGTCATCTGCCATCGACACAGCTGTTTTCCGCACGCTTCTGATCGTCGCGTAAGTACCGCTGGTGCTGGTCACCGAATTGACTCTCACCAAAACGTTGGGATTGGCCACGTAAGCGGCACTCGTGTAACTGGTACTGAAACAGCATAACGCGGAAAACGCAAAAAGCCATTAATTTTTTTGTTGTTTTCGATAAAAAAAAAAAAAAAGGTAGAAAAACATTTAATATAATAAAACCCCGTAACCACGGGGGCACGTCTATACGTAGTCATTCAATATGTGTGCGATGAAAAAAATGGAGCTGGCAAAAAAAAAATGGTGACATGCTGTTAAAGGTTCGGAGAAAAACGACCGAGTAAATAAATATGGAAAAATGTCTAAAAAAACCCCGTTTCTGTACAAGTCGTGGATGAAATTCCGAAGAAAATATTGAATATTGTTTGATGGTGAAAAAAAACAAGTAGTTAACTTATAATATTGTACCTACCTAAATATAAGCAAGTCAGACAAGACTCGTCGTCGTTGGGCTTGGGCATTTGTCATATTGTTTCAAATTCTTATATATATGGACAGGTGAAAAATGGTGTAACGTGATTATGATCATTTGAAAGCAATCCGCGATGGATAAATCATCGAATTTGACAAATTGAACGGAGCTCTAAAATGGTCCACCGACAATCGATAAAAAAATATATCGTTATTACGCTCAAAATCTCAATTCTAAATTATCCACGCCATTAAATTTAAATTGCCCATAAAACTTATCTACACGTAAAAATGATCAGAACGTATCAAGGTTGTAAGTATAATACTAAATGTTTTTCGTATATAGGTACTTGTCTTATATGATGGGTATTTCAATAACATTTTATTTGTTTTGGAATTTACAAAACCATTGAATCTTTTGATTCCAAATAAATATGTCACTCAACTTAAATCATCAAAACTTCGGTGGTGTCTACTAATTTATATACTTACAATTTATTTCAAAGGAATATCATAATGTCCGTGTTTTACTGAGATATTACAGTAGAGTTTTTAGATAATGCGAGGAAAACTTAAAGCGTATTTGTGCTAGAATGCGGCCATTAGTTACCTCGTTTTACCTATAGCAGCTACCGCACAAAAGCCATAAGTACCGTAACTTAATAATTTATAAGCTTATCGACTTGATGACATCCCAATTCATAAAGAAAATATGAGAAATTATGGTAGAACTTAAAAGTTGAAATTATAAAATATTTTTTTTTTTACTATCTATACCGTCTATACCTACCTCTATCAAATCGTGATTTGTACCAATATTATAAGCTCTTGGCATAATCCAGAAACGTGCATTGTTTGGTGAACATAAATTATTATAGTTTGTCAAAAAAATACAAAGCGTATAAATTAATTTTAAGCGCCAAATATTTTTTGTTTTTAATATTTTATTTATATAGTTGGCCTCACTTTAGCGGGAGTAAAAAATAGTTGTAGTTTTAAAATCAACAAAAGTCAGACAATTTTTTTTTCACAACGATTATCCTTTGAACGTTAAACTACATAGAAATGTGTATTGTGTTGTTAAAATTAATTATATACTGAAAATGTTCATCGTAATAAAGAGTTGTATTACAAATTAAAAACCTTGAATGGTTGGCAAACATTACGAGGATATTTATAATTCATGCCTACATTATTATTATATTAATCATATTAAGTAGCGTAAAATGTGTTATTCTAAAACCTTTTTTTTATGTGCTTAACGCGTGTTCAATTAGTGTTAGTTACGGGCTGAGTGTATTACATCACGAGTTATGAAATTATAGTAAATATGATAATCAGAATATTTTTGCCATGGAATTTATATTATTAAACCGCTTGGATTTGATGAAATGCTAACGATCATATAACCAACAAAATCAACCTAATTTAATAGAAAGCTTTAAAAATGTTTAAAATTAGTCTTTATCACGGAAAGGCGTACAACAGCTGCATTTAGGTAGGTAGATATGGGTAGATACGTTCTTTCGATATGTCATTATATTTTTATAAGTAAATTCGTGGAACACGATTTTATATATTTTGTTGTAACAACTTTGCTGTATGCTACAACAAATATCCTTTAATCTCCTGGAACAAATATAATCATTTTTGATATAACCATGTGTTCGAATATACAGGAGACCACTTGGGAATTTCACGTTATGTGTCACGTTTTTCTCCCCCTTGCAAAACAATATTTATTGGAGGCAGGTAAATGCCATGAAAAATATCAATCAATCACAAAAACATAACAAATAACGATAATAACAACAACGACAAATTGTGTTACTGAGGATTAACAGATTAGTTTTAAATAAATTGTACATCATACTTTTATGTAGTTTCAAAATGTCATTCACTTTTTATGCATTTATCTAATAATACAAAATATTTTATTTTTGATAACATATTATAATAATTGATCACAAAAAAAAAAAAACGTTCATCCGTTAAAAGACTTTTTAAAATAATTTTTTTCCCCAAACTGAAAAACGAAATACATATTATTTACATAACTATTATGACAAAATCCGATTAGTTACATTATTCGTAAGCATCAACAAAATATTTAAACAAGTTGCATTTTGCTCTTATAACATTAAACATGTAAATTTTATCTAGAAAAACAATTTGATGAGAATGCAAAATTGCCTGTTCATAAAAACTTTATGTCTTTGAAATTTTCCCGGAACACGTCTTTTTCATGAAACTTGAAACTTATTGCCTTAAGGCTTTACAGCAGTGTATACTAGAAAGTTTGATAGAGCTTCAGATTTGTATACGACATAAGAACGTTTAATGTCGAAAACCTGGTAGGTAGGTATTAATTAATAAGCAAAAAACACTCAACTCGACTCAAGACCTAAATAACACACGTGTTCATCTTATAATATGTATAAATATAAAACATAAAGAATGAATAAAAAAAAACTGTTATGCACATGGTATGAAATTATATTTTATAGGTAATAGGTGCTATATGTACATATACGTGATACGCATCATCGTTTTGTAGTTAATAATTCGATTTACCATGGTTAGTAAACACCATAATACTTAAAAACTTTCTTGAAAAGTACAACTCTGATAACCTAACCAATCGATTTAAAATATTTTTATTTTATTCGCAATATTACTATATGTTTGCAGGGAACATTATTCAACTTTTATTGCTTTATTATCATACATTCTACACTATAGTATTATTTCCCCTCGTATATATATATTTTTATGCTGAAAGAATGTTACACTTTGTAATTATACGCTATTATATATACTATATAGTCATACAAAAAGTTTACGTTATTATTATTATTTTTATGTTTGTGTTTAAAGATACTCCCTCGGTAGCAGTGACCATTTGCAGTGATTTACTGCCGATACCTATTGATTTATAAAGCTACCTATATAGATAACACAATACAACGATACAAAATATACGCATATTATACGTGATATGAAAGATTTAACTATCACTTAATTGATATCAGAGCTAGTTTTAATATTATAGTTCATTGAGCTAATTAGAGCTGATGACGAATTCGATGGTGGTAGAGATAGAATCGGCATCCAGATAGAGCGATTTGACAATTATTTGAGGAGCTACGAATATTCTCTAGTAGGAGTGTTGAAGTCATGGACAACACACTATTATGTTCCCCATTGAGGCATTGGTCGTTACGAAACTAATTGATATGTTTCATGTTTGTTTCACAAATTCTAATAGTCTTATGATTATTATATATATATTTATTTATTTATTGCGTGACAAACCGAAACCCAAAAATTCGACGAGACTTAATTTGAACATATAACATATATTTATACGATAGGGTTACATTAGGTTAGAATGTATTATTTTATGTTTATTATTATAATGTTTATTAAAACGATTCAAGTATGCGAATAATTAATAGTGTAAATGTTAAAATTTAGTGAATACATACAAAAAAATTATTTGTGCACTTTTTTATTTAATTTTGATTACTTACTTACCTACTTTATTTTTATGATTTCTAATTAAAATTAATATTTCTATTTAAATTATTGTTAAGTAAATACAGTTAAGATTTAAGACGATTTGGTATCGATTCATATAATATAATCATCAATTTAATTTTGAATGTAAGTTACTAGGTATATATGAACTATTTTATCATAATAATGATTGTAAGTTTAAATTTAAAATCTAAAATGTAGTCATACATTTTCAAAATGAATGTAATAAACGTTACAAAACTAGGTATTTAAGGCATTTAAATGTACACAAAAACAAACAAACTGCTGTTTGCTGAAGTTAAGTGTACGTATAATACATATTATATATATATATATAATAGACATACATATTAAATTGTGTGACAACTGACTAGTAAAGGAAAAAAAATACCAAAATAAAGTAGATAAAAAATCAACTGAAAAACACGATATAAATTATTTTTAGAATAGATGAAAAAACAAAGGGAATGATTTAACAAGTATTAATAAATATTAAAATGAAAAGCATGTAAAATGATAAATGATAAATATTAGATAATATTTTTACTCAATCTAAATAAAAAACATAAAATTGTAAATTCATGAAATACTAGTCTTAAAAAAATGTATAGTTCACTTTGTTAAAAGTTAAAATCTACATGGTTATTATAATATAAATGTTATCATTAGAACAAATGACAATCTCGTGAGTTGAACTAATGAAGTAATGTATCTATCGAACCTAGGAATAAATGTAGTTATATTTAAGAAAAGGAATAATGTTGATCATTTTAAATAGTAGTTATAAAATGTTAAGTACAATCAAATTCGTTAGTATATATCTTCGGATAGCATTGTAAATAATATCCATTGTCAACTATTGTAAAAAGAAGTATAAAAGTTTCATGTACATGCTAGTTTGACAAAACTAATAAAGTGAAATAGTGCCTGACTCAAAGCAATTAGATAATTATTTTATATTGCGTATTTGGCCTGAAATAGAGAATAAGAGTACAACAATACTATATAGGGGGCTGCCAAAAGAACTTTGTTTCCAGACACACAGTTATAATGAAATAAAAAGTTTGAAAAAAACACATACCTACGTAGTTTTTCTCTAAATCCAACATTGATTTCAAATCACTAATAAAATACGCACAGCGTTTATAACCAAGAACAGCTGAGTTTGATGCTAAGTATTATTATTTTATGAGTGTTTTCAAAGAAAAAATCTTATGAAAGGATCTTTTCAAATCAGTCGAATTCGTAAAATAAAGTAAGAATAATAATTTATTTTCCACCTACTTTAATGATACACATTTAATGACCATAAATAGTTGTAGTCTATACTCAATATGAAAAACCATGATAAACCAACAATTGTGTTATTATAGAAATACAAAGCGTTACAGTTATTATAAATTTGAGATAGATCAGTAATTATTATCACTATCAAACATGAAATCGCATAAAGTAATAATAGGATGAAAAGTTAAATTGATGAAAATAACGACTTGGTCAGTGTTGATTTATTTTTTTATTCTCACGCTTTTGTATTGGGACGCTAAAAAACTAACTTTTGAAGTTTATTTACCTAGAGACCATGTTTGGTAACGGTTTCAAAAAAGAAGTTTGTCGTTAAACTTTCCAGTACAATACACTATTTATATTATAACGTGTGGTGGACTCGGAAGTCGCTGCATCGCTTAAAAGTTAATTTGAGGCACAAACACACAATCTCGTATATTCTACGACGTATACGGTTCACATATTATATTATACAAATCAAAGTTAGTAAAAAAATCAGATATTTTAAAATGTAGTGTCGTATTTGGATTCATAGACTATGTTTGGATACACGGATTATTCGAGTTTTTTATTAAATTATAATTTTGAATACTTCTTTCTCATTATTCTAAAGGATACAATTATATTATATTATTATAATATTGCTTAGTCGACAGACAAGTGTAAACGTCACAAACACAGTTATTAAAGCAATATCATTACCGTCAAAATTCGAATTTATTATTATGTACTATCAAAAGTTATCTGATATCAATATATTTGCGATTTATTAACGTGTAGGTATAAATTATTATCATTATGTCTGTATTATTATAATATAACTTAGCTATACTCACTGCAACGACTCTTTGGACTTGGACCTGAGCAACGATTTGTTGGTGCGCTTGTAAGCCAGGGCGAATGTGACGGCTACCAGGGTGACTATGAGCGCAGACCCGCAGCCGAGCGCGAAGAAGAACGCACCGTGCGCGGGCACCAACTCTTCCGGTGCTTCTTCGCCAAGTTTGGGCGAAGTCAACGCGGTATTTCCACTGCCAGTGGTAACCACAGCAGTGGCGACCTGCACTGCAGTGGCAGCCGACCCACCGTACGACGGTTGGAGAACCAAAGTCTTGTCGTTGTTGTGATCGCCGTCGGGTTGAGATCGTAGCGGTGGCGGTGGTTGAGCAGCAGGTTGCTGTGGAAGCTGTTGATGCTGGCCCGGGGGCAATTCATCAATGAGGTTGGTCTCCAGTGAACCTTCTTTGCCTATGGACACATGCGAAGTTTATCAGACATTTTAATTCCAACAAAGCATTACGGGTCAGGTCGGATAAGCATTGAAAGGATTTATCACCCCTCCTATACCATATCGAAAACCAAAATCAAACAGCAGATTGAGTTTTTTTTTTGGGGGGGGGGGGGGGAGGAGAATTAATATTGTTATCACTTAAGCCTATAATATGAGTCCTCCTAGATCATTTACCTGCCTGAAATTAACTGTCATAATCCACGCTTCTGCAGTACATTCGACTTTGTAACTACGAAACACAATGATTATAGTTGCGGGATACCCTTTACACTACATGTTCATATTTTAACGGTTATGAATAAGATATTTTATTGTACCTAGCAGCTAGAGTTCATATAATAATATGATTAGGTTAACCCGGACATGTCTTGTATAACCACAGTACTGCGGCCGCAATGACGAGCCCGTTTCCTGTGCGGACTGCAGCCATCCTAACTAATCGTTTATAGTCGGTGGTAAACTGGTATATATATTGTTTGACGTTTCCATTTATTTATTTACAACCCTCAAACTGCAACTATAACAACAAAATGGTTTGTGGACACAAAATTGACAAAACTTCTTTCGGGTTTGGTAAAACGTTAGTTTCTTTACACTTTTGTTCGATTCAAATCAAATTAACCCCACCACTTGTATGGGGCAAGAATATAACTACGCTGCTGCATCTGTATAGTTATAAATATTTGTTTCCATAATGGTTTTCACTCCTTGCCGAACGAAAACAATAAAATAATAATCAACACGAAACAGTCTAACAAAAACCACTCTATCTAATAATCATAGTCTAGATAATTAAATTTGTTAGCTCGTTTCAACAACAAGAACTAGACAAATGCTATACTATATTATGATTTCATTAATACTGTAAGGATTTATCACGCAAATCAATCAAACAAAGATATAGCTTTATTCATTGGTACCTATTCCATGGCGAAACAAATACTTATCATAATTATTGTGGAGAGCAAGTAGATTATTTATTTTCATCAATAAATTAATATGGGTGCTTATATTAATTGTACAACGTCAAAAATCGTGACTTATTAAAATATTTAATATATATTTGATTTCAGAATTATTAAATCGTCATTTTACTTTATAGTTTTAAAAATGTATTGTAACAAAAATATTCGTTCAACTGGTTAAATCAATTATATAAGGTTTGATTATTGTAGTTCACTCATGTGGGAAAATCAATGTTATTCAGTTTAATTTGAATAATCAATAATTAATTTTAAGGCTTAACTAAACAGTATATGTAGGTATTTAATATTTATAGATATATAGAGTAGAAAATAAATTGATGACTATAATGAGATTATAACTCATTTAATGCGTGTTTTCACAAATGAAAATTATACAACCTTTAGCAAAATTATTATTATTATTAAGGTTACACACAAATTACAATTAATACGATTACAATTTTGATTCTATTATTGAGGAAAATACATTGAACAACATAATTATTTTATGTCACTAAATACGTGACAAAATATTATGAATGGTGAAAAAAAAGAAAAATCATAAAACGATGTATCATTCACGCATATACTCTGTAACAGTAAACACGTTTACTATATGGATTTTTGAGATGTATTTAGGCTTTATTTTTAAATCTTAATAGTTTTTAATTAAATTGGAATACAATTTTAAAGTAAATTGAACCAAATTTTTAGTTAAAAGTTCTCTGTTAACTGTTAAATAGCTTACCTAGTAAACTACAAAGGATACACCACGTATAAAAGCGTCAATCAAAAAAAGTCTTTACGGCCATTATAGCTAATCATAATGAATAACTCTCAAACAACTCTTCAGTTCCATTTTCATTCCTCTACACAAACCAACCAAACCTAACCTAATCTAGGACAGAATGATCAAACTAACTAATATTGATATAAGCTTTAGAGTTTAGACGATCAAGTTAATTGTAAGGTGTGTTTAAAACCCGTTAGGGACATACCACATCAGTGAATTCTCTCACATGTTCGTTGTGAACACCAGAAGCAGTTTGAGGAACAAAAATTCCGTACCATCTGGCAAAGAGCTTATTACCTAGTACCTATCAATGATGGGCAATGTATGATAAGAAAAGCTCTGCTCCATGTATACGAGCTTATAGCCACTTATTCCATCAAGACCTATTTTCTACCTGAACAAAATGTTGCAAAATATTTATTGTCCTTTATAAATTATAAGCGTTTCCCCCCCCCCCCCCGTTAACTTCATCACTGAAATCCTTTAACCACCGAATTATCATCTTTCCCATCAACTATGTCTATGTGTCTATGTGACATTACTACTACCACAGATTACACCCTAAGATATTGGTTCTCAACCTTTTTTGGTTCACGGCACACTATTATACATCACACATTTTCATGGCACACTCACGCGCTTGACCACCACAGCAACTTCAGCAACTCCGCCGGAGGCAATAGTTATCGCAATGCGTCTATACAAATGACATTTCTCGCAGTACAGTATTGTGCGAAGAATCACGATACGTACACCAGTTGAGAACCACTGCTCTAAGGAGTATAAAAAGCAATTGGTGTCGTGACTTTTAAGTTGAATAAATATTCGAATTCCCACTACTTAAAGTTTCTTCAAGGGTGGCCGCTTCGACAAGTCACACAATTATCACGCTTCACTTACATGTATAGTAAATCTATTACAAGATGTGTAATAAATGACTAATGTTAAAAAACAACGATATTTTGGAAGTTAGTGACAATGTTTTAATTTAATTATATGTAATTATTTATATTTATACCATCATGGTATATTGTATGACACAAAACTACTCAGCGTGATATTAAAATCAGATAATATTTAACATAAACGTACCACCTCAACAATTTACGATGACTTGCACCAATTATTATCAGATCATCATCATGATAATCATGGTCATAATATAAACTATACTAAATCGTCATACAACAAATTACAAAATCACGACTGCTAGTACACGTAGGCCATCATCGTCGTAATAGTAATAATCATATCATTGTTATTCGATTTGGCATTTTGGTCACATTTAATAATAATGCATAAACCATAAGGTAATTATTATAATAGCGAACACAAACTATCATTACTTCAGTTGATTTCTGTGTTTGTTTCAAAATGTTTATTAGTATAGTATAGATGTACAAACAAAACTATCCAATATTTTGGAAACAAACTCTAATTTATTTTTACAATTTTATGTAATTATTTTTAATATTTTAAACGACAACTTTTACTTTTATGTAAACTTCTAGTTTCAAAAGTATTTAATATAATTTAAAATTGTATTTAATTGTAGGGTATCACTTGTCATTATAAAAAGTCAGATTTTTATTTAAAAAAATAGTATGGTATACAATATTTACAAATACCTACTTCAAACCATGTAGGAACATTATTATGGAAATTACAAAAAAATTACCGAAATAATGACTTTGTACAATATAATATTTTAACATAATATAATTCATTATACCCTACAAATATTTTTAATATTACGTTACGACATGTGGTATAAATTTTGTATCGATTGCCACGCACTATCGAACCAATGGTGTAACTACACACCACGCCGACATACCGCAAACAATGAAAATTAAAACGTCTGTCTGGCACACAAAACAGTTTTATGCGTTTTCAAACGAAGAGGCATAATACAGCGAATATATTCGAACTTTATTCTGCGTAGTAGTTTTTATTAATTAAATCGTAGTCGGGGTTCCCTGCCCCCCGGCACACATCGTCAGATTAATTATTATCGAACAGTCTAATCTGCACCTCCATGCTCGTATTATTACAATAATTATTTTGTGTACATGTTACCGCCAATGATGATAATTAGGTATTGTTAAAAATGACTAGTCTATGTTAACACTGACTGTTTTACATAGGTATTGATATTATTGGCTAGTCTTTTTAGAGAATACCTAACTAAGATAGACAATCATAGAACAAATTTAATATTAATACATAATTTCTATGATTGACCAGTCATTGTCATTATTGACTAATACTATGTAGCCATTGATAATTTTAGATATAATATATTATATTTACTATTTAAGAATAAACAATGAAAAAAAAATTAATTTTTTCATAATAATTATTATTTTAATACTTGTATGTTGATTATTGATTATGACGTATGGGTATCACTTATTCTCGCATGATAAGCTGTTATGGCATTTCGATGTACAAAGCCGGTTATTAGATCTACAAGTACATTTATTTGTTTTGCATTTTGTTTTGCAGTGGCACCGTGCACAATGCATACAAAGACTTAAATATATCATAATAGTTTCCTTGGTAATATTACAATATTTTGTCTTTAATTCATAAACCATGCGGTCCCTACCACCATGACCTATTGCAATGTGACTATCGTGTAAAATATCAAATAATTCGTCATTTGATACATAATAGTGTACATTTTCTGAATTATTACTTATAGATTTAATAAGTCGTTCTTGCCCATTGAGTGTTATTATATCATACTTACGAATGTATCTGTAATCCTTTGCACTTTTCTTCCCAATTTTTTCCTTAGCTAATTTAACTTCTTGCAATCTTAACATATATTCTTCTTTGTTTAAAAATGATTTATTATCTTCACGTTTATTTTTCAATAAATCAGATAATGCTTTGTAAAATTTTTGACGCATTTCATTTGAATTCATTTTTTTAATAAAACAATTCAACACTTTTCGAAATGAAAAACTATACAAAACTATAAACTATATTATACGAAAGTACAACGTAGACTGTAACAATACTTATGTTAGGTTAGTTGCCGTGAGTATTAAAACTATAAAAGATACCTATTATTATTCGTTATAAAACAGATACCTAATCTTAACGTGGGTTTTTAAAGTTAAAACGATAAAAGATAACATTGACTACACGACGATAGGATATGTTATAATAACTAGTGAATTTATCAAATTATAACATCGTCTGATTTACCAAGTCAATGTTACAAATATATGTTGATTATAGATAATGACCAAGTTACCCAGGCATTATATTAATTGGCTAGTCAATATCATCATTACCTGAATTTACGACATTGACGGTAACATACATATATATATATATTAAACACAAGTCTATATTTTGTGTATCCAAGTTCCGTTCCTCCCCCCTCCCCTGTCCCCAACAACTGATGCCACTATACTAGGCATATAACCTTTGACGGTGGCGGTTCGATCGACCTAACGTAACCGCCGGCAGGAACTCCACTTCAAAGGCAATGCGTAGTTCAAATACACCACAATGCGAGTAATTTGAAATGCAAAACGGGCCGAAAGTGTAACGCTGCCCCGGAATGGTTCGAGGCGTTAGACAATGTTGCAAAGGGGGCGGCAAGCACCGCATAAACGAGTTTGTACATCGGCATTGGCGAACAAATCCACTCGAATCTCAAATGCCAGCGATGCAGCGTAGCTTCACAATAAATAATCAGTTATGAACAGTTACACCAACAATAATAATCATGATAATAATAATTATAATAACACAATGGGTTGGAGGACCGAGTAGTAAACCCGGTGAAGAGGAGTTCAAGTGTTTGGATTCGGCTGCCCGTGTGGTTGTAGGTACCTATAATACATGTATACGCATCGCAGTTTGATTTGTAAAAGCCGAACCGGGGGCAGATAGGCCGGAGGAAAAGTGGTTAAAGAGAACTGATCATATTGTAAAGGGGATATCACGGAACACGGAATGACTATGGATATGACGGGCACAAGCATAAAAATAATATTGTCATTACCGATGAGCGAGTCTAAGAGCATGTCGGTGGTCTTCAGACATATCTTGTTTCGGTGGAACACCAGCGACACGTCACCGTGTTTGGGGTTAACCGCGGTTATGTTGATAGTGAGCAAAACGTGCACCTCGGAGCTCACTACGCCCGTGCACGGCATCTTGAGCCGGAACACCTGTACGTGAGACGGCACCCAGCCCGATTCCGGGATGTCCAGTTCCGGTTTCTTCATCGCTATGCCGTTGTTGGACTCCACGCTCCACTTGTACGGTAACTGCAAAACGAAAATAGAAATATATATATAAGTAAATTGTTAAATAATATTGTTATTAATGGAACACTGTTTTTTTCGGTTTTTGAAAATAGGGAGAGTATTTTGACAAAGGTTAGGTTAGGTTAAACTACCTAAACAGTAATTAAGTACTTGTTCAAAATAAATTTGATGTTTTGATGTATACCGAAATTCTCAAAACTATAACTGTTTGCTACAGCTGAATATGAAACTAAATATGCTATACCTACCTATGTTGTCATTCTAAAATGTTAAAACTTAATTCACATATTTTTTTTTATCATAGTATAATATATTACGTAAGTATTTATTTTAATTACTCCAAACTATGAATGTACAAAAATATTTTCAAAAATGCCAATAATTTTTGGGATGATGGTCTTATTGTTAAAATAATCATACATACTGCATTTAATCAACGCAGCTGCATAAAATATTACCTACGTAAACAGTAGGCTGAAATAATATTATAAAAGTATTTTTTATAGAATGTACATTGCACATATTATACATTTGAAAGAACATCTGGGTACATCAAAAGAGCTGTGCGAATTATTGTAATTATTCTATAAAAAGTCACTGTCTACTTTTATTTATAATAAACGTCTGAATAAACGTACTTGAAAGTTAAGAGTATCCTTATTTCTTATTGTAATAAAAATATCTACAGTTACCATTTTAATAATATAACAAACCAAAGAAACCTATATAAAGCTTTTGAAATAGATTATTTCTGATCTTTGTTGTAGAAATGCATTGTTTCTTTCTTTATATCAGAATAAGTGTTTTAAAGTTTCCACTCAAATAAATTCCAATTATTACGTATCAATAAACCTTCATTTCATTATTAATATTAAGTGTATATATTCACTATCGTTCATCAAGGTTTTTGTATCATACTTAACACTCGTGTTTAATACAAAATGTTTAAAATTAATTTGATGCATAACATTATACCATCATGAATAATGCATATCATATTATGTATAAAAATTCACAAACAATATTTTTAAATCATTGAATGTAAACAATAAATACAACTCGATACGATATTCCACTGCTGTTCAAATCCGCAGCATTCGTATTGTTTGCCGGTCAATTCTTTTAACTTGGTATCTTTCGCATTGAAATAAATGCAATAAAATAAATTTAAACTTATATAAACGAAGTACCGTTTGTGCGAAACGTTTAATTCGCTGGAAGTGAAAAACTATATTCAATCGCACAACTTTTCGCAGACCGCAGTACATCTGCAGCAACGG
Organism: Myzus persicae; assembly: GCF_001856785.1. NCBI lineage: Eukaryota > Metazoa > Arthropoda > Insecta > Hemiptera > Aphididae > Myzus > Myzus persicae. Next base: position 208,764 of record NW_019102926.1, on the reverse strand, counting down.
AAAGTTTTAAAATATTGTGTCTAAAAAAAAACAAGAGCAGGGAGTGAAATCTTTAATAATCGAAGCTCGCAGCAGTTGACCACCACGGCCGTGTCGCGTCATATATTATATACATGCTTATATTATGTACATTCCGAAAGGTAATTCAACGGCGATAATAATGAGGGACTGCAGCGATTTCGTCGTTCGTTACAAGACCCTCGAAAAACCATTATCGTCCCGTTTATACGAGGGAGGATAATATATAATGATATAGACCCTTTTTTCCGGGGACCTAGAGCAACAGCCACCGCCACCACCACCTCGGCACGTCTGGGGGATACGAAAAATGAAACGAAAATAATCCGTCGTGTATAGTGTATAGGCCGAGGGAGGAGTGCGGCGGTGGTGGTGGTGGTGTAAGTTTGACACGGGATTTAGGCTCGTGTCCAATTATCATTGTTGTGTATTATATCATATCATTATATTATGTGTATAGTCGGCGGCGGTGCAGTGTTCCGGGCCGTTGCGAACGACTACCTATGTGGACGTGTTTCGTGGGGACGAATTATTCCCGGGAACCGCGGTCGGGCTTGCAGGGAAAGGGAATAGGGATCACGTAAATCCCACGTCAGTCACCTATATCTGCGTGTGTATTATATAAACTGATCGCATCTATTGCTCCTTATTATTATATTACAATATAATATTGTGTAATATGACGTGAACCGACGGCGGCGCACCTATATATTGTATAATATTATAATATACGTGTATTATGATGTACAATATAATTCTGTAGTATGCGTTATAGGAGCGACTGCAGGGGAGAGTGAACTATTATATTGTTATTATAATATCGTTATTCGTCGTCGTCAACTATATTCCTACAATATAAATAATATTCTATATGCGTATGCGATGGGGCGCGCGACGGCTCATCGGTGCGACTGCTGCGGTGCAGACAACTTACGGTACAGATCTAGATACAACGACAAGAGAGACGTGTACATGTGTGCACGTGCATAATGCACCTTCGCACGGAACTACAATAGTATATTTTAGGGTTAAACATTGTTCACACACACACACACACACACACTCACTCACTAGTAATATATAATGCCTACGTATCTATATATGTATATGTATATTGTATATAAATATTTGTAAATGTTTTTTTTCCACACCGTCCATCTGTGAGTGTGTGTGTGTGTGTGTGTGTGTGTGTGTGTGTGTGTGTGTGTGTGTGTGTGTGTGTGTGTGTACCCGAGACCTTTTCCCTCCTCGTCCTGCAAAGCCTATATAAAGCGATTACAAAAGCTCCTTTTTGAGGGGTGTGTGGAGAGGGCAACAGGCCCGTGCGACTATAAGTTTGCCGAGATTTCCGACCCTGTTTCTGACACATGTGTCACACGCGGCGCGCCAAATCCCCCACTCCCAGCACAGCTCCTACATCTCCCTCCCTCCAACTCTCTCTGCCACCACCACGCCAACGCTATGCTATACATGTATATGCGAATGGTAAAGTGCGCGCGAATAGACCATTGAATCCCATTTTCCCGACCCTCCGCACCGACCCAACACGACTATACCTACCATTCGTGTACACAGAGCCCGCGAGACAGATTCGGAGAGACAGAGAGAGAGAGAGAGAGAGATATGACGACCTTTGTATGTAAATAAACCCCAGAGTCGCTTGTGGCTGTCACGAAACGTAACCGAATGTTTGTGTCTCTCCGGCCGCGCCCCCCGCACTCGCCCAAAGTCGTTATACGTGTATTTGTTTTTTAACCAATTTTTTTTTTTGTCTGTGCCCCTTTTTTTCCGTTTTCTGTGTTTACTGCGTCAAAAATACTTATCCCTTTTCCGTTCGACTCACGCCCTACACTAAATATAATATATGTATGTGTACGTCCATTATAGCGTACACACTCATGTGTGAGCATATATAGCATCGTCCACGATATTTTTATCGTCAAATTTCAACGTCCTTCCGACCACACGATAAACGTGCCTATAATATATGATAATAACAAACAACTGCAGCAGTGCACACACCTGTTCTTATCGTCGTCCGCATTTATCAACTGTACAACAATGAGATGCAACGCGACTGTCGTCTGTCATCGCGGTACAATATGTGTTTAGTGTCTGGCGAGAGTTGTTTATTATGTGTTAAGACATAATATATAATACATTATTATGCATAAATACGATGACGAATAAACCGTTTTCTCAACCGTAAGTCGTAACGTATGTGTAAGCGTTTCACACAAAAAAACCAATATCGCCGGCGCTGCGTGATGTAATAATGAAATAGAACATATTTCGAACGCACTATTTTTAAATATTATTTCATATAATCTGTGATAATACATACGTCTCTCAGTAAAAAAAACTGTAGTATGTGCAATCATCTCACATCTGCAGTGTCGCAAATTATTACTTATTTTTTTACTGAGGACAAACCTAGAAATTTACCGGCCGGCACACATATCCATAATCATCATTGATTATCCGTATAATTCCAAACACGTCAAGGAAAATAAAAGGCACATTAGTTATTCGTACAATATTACCGTTACTAGGCATACTACACATATACTATGTACCTACCATTAAACTATTTAATTTTTGTGAATTGCAGAGCAAGTGCCCCCCGCTACATGTTCATGTAGAATCGCCCCAATCACCCGATCACGCTCAGCATGTACGTACAATGATAATAATATTTTTTTACTCAAACGTTAAAAATGTAATCTAGTAGTATTGTTGTGATTTCCCATCAATATTAAACATAATATTATAATATGGATACGGCATAAATAACTTCTCAGCATACACTTCGGCACTTCGCTGTCGCACAGAAGCCTTTGAACGATAAAGAAACTAACATTTAAACAAGAGAAAAGATATGTAACGATGTTATACGGTTAACAATATTAATAGTATCAGTTGTGTTGGCTTTACTGATTTATTTATGTACGTCGTCGCACCAGTAAGTTCGATATCGATATGATAGATACTATTTATCATATTATATTATAATTAATTATAATAGTACGAGTAACTGCTATCGTTATAATTACAATTACCCTTATCGAATAAGCTTATTCACATTCGGGCGGCCACAGTATTCAACTATACATTGAAGTGGGTTGGGTTCCACCCATAGAAATAAGTTATCAAAGGCAGTCATCCCTAGCGGTCAGGCCATACAATAATATCACAAACCAGATATTATTCTTTGTATTATGCGTATTAATTAAATATTATTTAATATCCAGTTATTAGTACTCTAATGTTAATATTGCTCTTCTCTGTTCATCGTCTAAAAAAATTAATTCATCGCTCAAATATCAAGCGAGTCTACAGAATCAAGTAACTACTTGTCAAGCTATAATAATTTATAAAATCTACTGAATAATATAATGTCGCACAATTGTCGTCAAATCTAAATCTCCAATATCCTTTTCCATAATTTATGCTCGGTCTTCTAGAGTAGCAAAAGGTAGTATCGTATAATATTATAGAAGTACGGAAGGTTATTATATTACCTACCTATCGCTACGATTTCGATTACTAAAATATTTGTAATCAGATATTGCTATGTCGGTTTGCGTCAGGTTTCCACTACAATAATATCCATGCACGTACACTATATATATATATATATATGATACCTATATTGATTCCGTGCAGGGTTTACGCGGAACCCTTGTCGACATGCATATTTAATCACGTCGCATTGTTTAATCATGATTTAATGGAATTTCTGAGGAATTAATCGTTTTTGAAATACGAGAAGTAACTCGTTGAAACTCTTTGGAAGGGTCCTTTGACCGAGGTCTCGCGAATCGTTTTCATTAACCTGAATGTTGGAAAAAAAGTTTTCCACGGATGTTCGAACCTAATTGGTTTTGTACGTCCGTACGCTAATTAATTTTAATTAATAATGCAAAAATGATTATTTTTTCAGTGCTCAAGCCTACCTATATAAACAGAAAACTGCAGACCGGTACTACCAGTATTGTACAATAATATAAATTTAACGGTTTTATAAACCGATAACTCATTTTATATTCATGGAATCGCGCGGCAACAAAATTACAGTTGATTGTTAAATAATGTACCTGTAGCCTGAACACTAAACAATATAAACGGCGAGGAATTGAGTTTTAATTAGCAAACTTTTATTTTTTTTTAAGTATTGAATATTATTTTGTATTATTATATATTTTTATAATGGCAAATAGCGATAGGCAGGGACCTACAATGAAAGTAAAATACATAAACGAGTAATTATACATTATAATACGATACACACCACACATTTTACGATTTATTAACAATAAAAAAATTATTTTATATTTCTGTATAAATAAGTAGCAATTATAGCAGTGGCATAGTAAAAATAACGAATGTTGATAACAGAACGTGTGAACTAATGAAGTAATTAAATGACACGATAAAATCATAATAATATGTATACGAGTCGTAGTAGTTTAGTTGAATGCTATTTAAATAAAAATTAAGGCCTGATATTTTCATAAATATTTAGACTCTTTGACTGTGCCTATGGAGTATAGTCGATTAATTATAGAGCCAAATTTTGGAAGGTTGTTTTTTACAACTACTTTAGTTTAAACTTGCAAAGTAATTATTATGCAATCAACTATTGATTTTACTAACTTTTTTTATCTAAATATATATTAATGTGATAGTCGAATCACAACCAAGACGTCAAAAATGCAGATGCGTGTTGAGCAATGCCATTATTGATGAGTTGAATAATATAAAAATATGTATTATGATTTATTTTAACTTAAAGTATTAAAAACACAGTCACCCCAGTGATAGCTGGTAATATGATGTACTTTCAACTGAGAGGGTGGTGTCGATGTGGGTATAGGGTTGAGGTATATATTTTATTTTCCCCTTAATCCGTCACACGTGGCATGAGACATATATTAACGATACGAGTTTATATCATGTGGTGTAAGCGTATTTGGGAGATAGTATTATCTGTGACGATAATGAAAATATCGACATTACACATTTATACAACCTGCAACTAAACCGATAAGGTCCATTCTACAAATACGGCATTATGAATATGAATAAGTAATATAAGTAATTTTGTTGTTTAAAATTCAATTTTTTTTTTAATCATATAAAATGTACAAAATCAAATTAAATAAAAAATGATTTCCTTTAGTACGCGCATTATAATAACAGTTTGATTGTTTTTGATAATAATTAGATTCAACAACCAAAATGCATAAAATATTAAAATCTATTACTATAGTTTTTAATTTTTTCTAAAACTAGTTTTTTTAATTATTATTCGAAACAAACTAATGTTTTTGCGACGAAGTTCACCAGTGAATTTATAACTTTTTAGTTGTAATTTTGCATAAAACTATATTCACTAGAAATAATTACCTGCTACTAATTTATCATCATCTTAGCCAAACATACACATAAATTCCATTTTATTAAATCTATATTATTAATGGATGTACCTACTACACGTGCAGGTTGACATTGTTAAAAATAATAATCATAATATAGAGACACATTTTGTTAAAGTTTTAGTATATACTAAATATTATTAATTATGTTGTTTGTATTTTTATATGCATAATAGATTTTTTTATTCTTATTTTATATTTTAACAGTGAAGGCATACTTCACATTAGAAAATATGTGGTGCTGTGTTTTATAGATAATTAAAAACATGATAAGATTAAGAGCTAAGAGAAAATCACTTAAGTACCGTAGATAACAAGACTATTTTAAAAGCCGAAAATCCCAGTGGCCATGGCATAAGAAAAGAGGAAAATACGAGCGTGAGATCAACGATCGAATGGTAATCGACGGGGAAAAAGACAAAAAGGAAAACCAAGATTATGGTAGATATATGAAATATGAAAAGACTCATGAACGCGGGAAGTGGTGAACTGATGGAACCAGCGATCAGGACGATTGGGGAACTGTAGTAACGGAAAGGCGCCGATATTCATAGAGAATTATAAAGCCAAATATGTGTGGAAGAAGAAGAAGAAGAAGAAGAAGCAGAAGAATAACGTAGATTTCGTATTTGTTGCTGATTTCGCATCGAATACTAAATAAGTACCCGTAATCCCGTATTTCAGATTAGATAATATTATTATAGGAATATACAGCCAGCGGATCAAAAGTTGTTGTGGCCGCGACGGCCAAAGAGATATTGTTCCGGCGCGGGGGCAACGCGAACAAGCAACAAGCTTTTCACAACTCGCCAACACGGTTTTCTACTCTTGCTTTTGTCCATCATCCCTCCCTCCCCCCCCCCGCTCTTTATGGGTCACGCCTCTCATTCGGGACCTTCGTCGTCTGCAGTAGTGGCGTATCGTGTACAGCCATATTATATATTTGGGAAATACCTTAGACATGACGCGCTATTGAATTCGTCGGCCAAAACCGTAGAGAGAATACTCGCAACAATGACGAGTATATACATAATAATAATAATGTATAGTCGCGCGCGGGGAAGGCAAACGCGAGAATATATAAGGGATAAAGGATCAGAAGGGTGCTCGTAAAGGACGGTAGGGGGAGGAAGGGAGGTTTTTCCCGATGTAAAATTAGTCGTAGCAACACGGCGATGACGACGGTGGCAATGTGCTACGCCAAGAGGTATATGCGTACAGCTATATAATATATAAATACGCAGCGTCGAGTTGTCGGCGGGAGCGGGGTACGGCGGCGTCCGAGGAAGGGTCTAATGGCGTTAAATTACCTGGCCGCAAAACGTGCGGTGTCGGCGGCGGCGGAGCGGGAATTACGGGTTACCAGGACGCGGGTTAATACCGAAGCGGTTACCGCCTATATAAATATATATATATATACCCGATATAACGGCGGCGGCGACAGAGGAGTCACGCGATACCCCGTGATTGCCGGCCATTTGGTGGCGCGTTAAATTGGTCGCCGCCGTCTTCTCCTCCTCGAACGACCCCTGCACCGCGAATGGCAATAATAATAAAATACACTTTTTATACCCCGCACCGGAATGGCCGCGCTGCACCGGAACCGGATGCGGAACAATTAATTCGTGGCGTAATTACGTACCTGTTGTTATATTCTGCTGTGTGTGTGTGTGTGTGTGTGTATAGTTATTAGTTATTACGACGACAGCACGAAATATGCGTATAAATATTGATGCCGCCACCCGTATGTCCACCGCGCGACACAATAATTTAATACATAATTTATATTATCCTTTATGTGTGTACATTTTATTCTATTTCTTATAACATATATAGGTCTGCACTGTCCGGAAGTTTATAATAATTAGATATAATTAGAGGAAGAAGGTTTTTTGTCGGTACCTTTATATTATGGAAGAAAAAAATAATATCCATTTAGGGAAGTAAAAAAATCAAATGGTTTAAGTCCGCATTTCTTTTTAATATATATACATTATTTGGGGTGGGCCACTGTCATTTCCCATTTTCCCGGTGTTAATCGTACGTAAAAACTAGAAAATAAGATTGTCCGCCCACTATGAAGTTGGCTTTTGTTGACCGCCACGCTGTACATTAACCCCGTTCTGTTCATAATAATAATACAATTTTAACATATATTAATAGTAGAATGTGATATGATAATATGACGCACTTTTACCCAGTGCAGTGTAATAATTCTTACTGTTCATGATTTTATAGTTCAACAAAACTTAAGTGTAATCTTGGATTTCGTCTATTAAAATTGCTTTAAGCATTATTGAGATTGACCAGTTGAACTAGAAAATGAAAGCTTCACCGAAAAGAGTCAATTTCATAGTCACACTATACTTACTTATTAATAAACCTCTTATTGATTTACCTATCTTCCTGTTTCACCTGTAGTTTTCCTCTCAAACGATGTTTGCGCGCGTCTAGCTTCAACTAACTATTCTGCATTTATTTCATTAAAGTGCAATACATTATAGGCTGTAATTATAATAATTATAAATTGCTCTTAGATCTTTTACTCTTAAATATTCAATATAATAATATAATTAACACATTAGTAATATATTTTGTGTACATTGTATTCTGCAGTTCCTATATAGAGACAGTCAACTGTACGTAATGAATGAATAAAATAAAAACACCAAGGATAACACGAATTTCGTATTATACATTTTTTTCTGTCACGTTCTACATTGTCACAGTAATGACTCTATTCTCAGCGAAATCAGGAAATAAAATTACAAGATAAAAGTTCAATAATGGATAATAATATCAGTATTATGTGTACATCACGGTTGCAGCAGGTGTTCTATATAACTATTAAAGCACTTTTACCCACAATAACGTCGACTACGCGAATTCTAATAAAATTATATGTTTTTTTTTACGATCCCTTTTCAATCTAATATAATACTTTTAGAGTTAAGCAAAAGGTGACAGTTTAATAACATATTAAGTTTTTCGATATCGCCCTAGTTCTCACTCAACAGTAAACAGTAAACACACGCCGGTACCTACATGTATCGTTCGTACCTACACACATCTATAATGCGCGTTATATAATATTATAATAATTTGATGAGTCTTTTTTTTTTTAATAAATTGAGAAATATTGATCGATGCGGCAACGGCGAGGAAAAAAACGAAGTACAAAAATAATGCCATAACAGTATGTCTAGGGTTGTTTATACTTTTAACGAGCCGGCCCGTATAGCGAAGAGTTTGCACGTTTTCGACGGCACGGAGCGCGTTTATTAAGTTAGTCGGTTATACAAACAATAAAAGTGGTTCTTTATTGTTTCCTAAACAATGATCTAAGTACCATCACGTCTCAATAGTATAGTTATACTATATAACCGTTCAAAATGTTCAATTAGCGATTGCCACAAAACCATTTATATCCGCAATATTTTAGTGGAAAGTCAGCATTGCTAATGCACTTGTCTGTCTGTGCGGCTAAAACCACAGAAGACGACCGTCGCGGTTATTGAACGTGCGCACGCAAAACACTTGTGTTGTCATTTTGCCGATACAAATCGCCGTCCAAGAAATTTTACTAAATCGACTACGCGCACATAGCTCCCACTACACACGGTTTTTGCTGCAGGAGAGGAGAGACGCCAATACAAGTGTGAGTCCTGTGGCATCTGCCCAACAGTGCAACATATTTTAACACAGACGTCATGATGTCATATCTTCATTAATTGTTTCCAACTTTAAGCATATTTGCCCCTCGGGGCAGAGTGGGCAGACCCATAGGACTACAACATAAAAATATTTATTTTTATAAATCATATCACGTTCGTCAAAATTAAAAATAAATAAATTTTAAATTAAAATTTTAACTAAAATCACCACAATATATTAACTAAAGTTGAAATTAATATTAATAAAAAAAATTACCAAATTACAGTCCTTTAAAATGTTTCTACCTCTCGACAGTATTTTGAATACCTATATAACAAGTCTTCATATGAAAAGCACATAATATATTGTCACTTTTAACTATGTCGTTGATTTTCATAACCCATAATGAACTTACATAAAAATACTAGATATTTTTTTATAGCACTTGGAAGAATACAGCTAAGACTTATAAATCGTTTAAAAATATATGCAATATAATGACGGAAAAATATATAAAACAAATATATTGGACCGTAAGAGTGTCCATATTATACGCAAGAATAATAAAATCGATGGTCTTGTAAATTATATGTTATAATAAATCTTCTATAATAGTTGTGACTAAAAAAAAGATGGAAAAAATAATATAGATGCATCAATGATAATGATTAATAGAGTTAAAAGTATGAAAAAAATTTTTTAGTTTTTACACAACCAATAGCAAAATAAAAATAATTTTTTCAATGTGTAACAATTAAGTTTTCAATTAAATTAGAAGTACAATATTATTTATGTAGTTTTCATTAAGGCTATTTTAACATTTAAATAAGTTGGTAGCTTCAAATTTACAACTAAAAGTTCCTGAATACAATATAATATATATATATATATATATATATATGTATACACAATATAAAATTAACTTAGGACAAAATAATAATGTTAACGTGAGAAATAATTAAAGAGAAATGAATTAGCTTTTGAAGTATTTATTAGATCGAAATTCTATAGCATTGGGCAGAATACCATTAAATTACAGCTAAACAGCTAACCTTTTTTTTTCATTTAACCATATGAGAAAATAGTAACATTCCTGTACCAAAGAAGACCGCAGGGAATAAAATGTCAAACATCATTTACATACTGAGTTTTCGATCCCTGATTTGGATTTAAAGAGCGATAAAGCTTCTCAGAATACACAGTAAAGAAGTTGCATTTGAAATGTCTATAAAAAAAAAAAAACAAAGACAATCGTTCGGTAAAATCCTGACACGGTTTCACCGATTTTCATGAGATGATCTACATGTACCACATTCAAATTATTTACGGATATACAATCCGCATGATTACTGATTAGTCCAACAACATTTTTTCAAAATAAATATAATTCATAAAATGTATGAAAAAACCTCTGATGAAGATTATAATATAATATTAGAATACATAAAACCAAGGGGCCGGTACTATGCCGGTACGAATGTTTAGTTTTCAAAAGATTCTTGTCTTGACACAGATGGGTAGGCAACGCATACTTTCAAAGTGTATAGAAGTTTTATAGAATTAACTTAATTTGTTTTTATTTGTGCAAGTTTTTTTCTGCTACTCACTTACTTGTTATGACAAATAAAACAAATCGTCTTCAATTTAATTTTAAATTACATTTATAAGATTACAGGAACCAAATTTCTGTAATTTCTGTATGTCATTTTTCACTTTTTCTTTAGGTATAATATAAATGTATTATGCAAGAAACAAATAACTCATTTTTTTCAGTTATACGTAATGAACTATTCTGATGAACACATATTTTAGTAAGCAACATAATATTATATTATACACGATATGCATTATAAAAAATAAATAAAATATGTTTCTTACATGTCTTTTATTTGATATTCAGACATTTCATAATTCTTTCTGAGAATATAAAATAACAAAAATATTCTGCATCTTTAAAAGCAAGTTTTACATTCATAATAATTATATTACGTATCAAGTTTCCGATTAGTAAAATAATATACTTTCACGCACGAGCATATATTTTGGTATAACTATTCAACAGATAGGTAGGTAGTATTTTTAATTATAATATTATACAACGTACAATATATAACTACATATCCATTTTCATCATAATATTATTTTCAACCCAATGATTTCTTATGATATCCATGAATTTGCCATTTAATTATTAATGCAGGTAATAAGGAATAATACGATGAGTGTTTGAAATAACTATAAGATGAGAAAGGTTAAAATAACACTGTATTATCAATTATAATATCCTTTAACTACTAAAAAAATAAAAACCAACTTAAATTACAAAATGCACGTGATACACGTGCAACGACATTTAACAGTTGTCCATATAAATATTTTAGTTTCTCTCGATAAGTTTAATGCAAAATATTCTTAGTTATAATTTCTTTTGTACCATTTTATTTCAATCAGCATTTTAGCCAATTAATTTTTAACTATTTGTAATTTTTATATTATAACTTTTTATTTTCAATATACACTTGATTGTTTGCATATATTAAACTACAGTAGAGTTAGAAAATGTTATCATTATTTTAGACATCATAGACATCCTTTTTTAATAAATTGACAATTGTTTACGAAATCTATAATCGTTTCTGTTTGATATTTGTTCATTGCAAATGTATATTGTTATAATATGATTGGTAGTAAGTAATAGGTATAACTAGAGATTTGCTAATCGATCTCATGTTAACACGTTAACTAACATAAGCCCTAGGGAGTCCTAACAATTATATTCTATTGTGGAGTCATCTTGGTTTGTGACAAACTAAATTGGATTATTCCTTACCAGCGCCACTATTAGGTCACCCACAGTCCAATATTATTCCTGTATTTTTAATTATTTTTATATTTTTATAATGTGGATATACTTTACGAGTATTTTATGACGTACAAATAATGTTACGGTTGAGTGAAGAAAACAACAATTATTACCGAAAAACAATTCGATCACGTTTTTGTTTTTGGTGTACCTACGCACTATTTGCCTTATTGGAGCACAAGTATATATTATTTAGCCCTTTATTCTTAAAACTGTAAAAATTCCTCCTAAAATGTATAAAATCGTATAAATAAATTTAAAAAAATAATCTTATTGTATTAAATATAAATGAAATAAAAAAAAATAACTTTTACAGAGCAATTCACGAACTAAATAGGCCGCCGGCTACCAAATAAATCTCATAATGATAATCTATAATCAAAGCGCCAGTTGCGCGCCGGCGGCCCATCTAATTTTATACTGTATTTTTATATTATTTTCTCAGTCGAGCTGATTACGACAATGCTCTCAAAATTAACGTAGGACAAGTGTATTAAAATATTTTACTCTAAATAAAGACGTACATTTTAGTATTATATTGGTATATTTACCACAGCCAAATTATTAAAAATAATAATATACTTATTGGTGTCACCTGCGGGCTCATGTCAGCAAACTCATACTGTTTTGCCCAGTTATATAAGTTAACATATTATTTTATATTTTTATTATAATATTATATATAACACTAATAGAGTCCAATAAAATCTTCTACTTTCAAAAGAGAAAGCAGATAGGTACCAAATTCTCGATTAAAAATGTAGAATCGACAAAATAAAAATATAGACCAAGGTTACATGCAATAATGTACTGATTTAGATAATTACACACACATTATACAATATTTTAATATATCATACCTACCATATTTATGTGTATTAAAAATTAATTATATTTTAATAAAAATATTAATTTGTTTATTAATTATTGAGATATTAATTTTTAAAAAGCTTTATTCGGTTTATTCTCATCAATCCATGTGCAATATTATGTATACATATACTGTTATAAATATATTTCCCAGGAATTACAAACTAATTAAAATGAGTAAATTAATAACTAAAAAATAAAAATAATTAATATTATACTTTGACTCTACTTATGTGTTTGTTCAGCAGTAATATTTTGTAACTATAGCGATTATATGAATAATGAAAACATTCTTGATAAGTAATAAGAAAATAAGATGAGTGATATATCGCGTAAACATTAAGTCTTAAATTATCATGTGTTTGGTAAAATTAATTCGTCAAACGTTAAAACATTATATATCTTATGTTATTTGCATTTTCATTACAGTGAACACATTTTGAAATGTGTTTTATTGTAGTACATACTAAGTAAAACACTCAGATTACTAATAAGTATTTTATTGAAACTTGAAAGGATTCGTAACCTTTGTTGTTCAATTTTCTTAAAACATCATTCTTACGTTACAATACAACTATTTGAATACGACTTTAGACATGAAATAATATCTCTTTAAAATATTGTAAGAATGTACACGTATAATGTACATTGTATATACATATGGTAATCGCATTTAATTATACAAGATCTTATAGTAATTGGAATTCTGAATAAATATTTGAAGGTAATAAACAGTAAATAACCTCAGTGCTTCATGTACAACAATATCTGAAACGGTTGATTTTTATGCACAATCAGTTAATTAAAATCGAATAATTCGTAGACACACGGTCAGTCCCAACTAACGTGATTTAAAATTATTTTATTGAAATTTAAAGTATCATAAGTTAATACTAATAATATTGTAAGACGGTAACATTATATAGATTATAGTCAAAAACATAGTACTATCATTATCATCTTTCGTTCAACAAAAATTAAAACGTTTTTGTTTTGTTTTTAAAGATTTATGATTATGTTTTGAGAACAATTTTTGAAAGAAATATGGTTTGGGGAAGTTTTAAAAAATGTTTAAAGACGTTCAAAGTTCTTATTATGCAATAAACAGAATGCATTATTCCGGAATAGGGTGTCATTAATAAGCGGTAATTATTAATTACACATGCTTAAGTGGCATAATAACTATTAAGACCAGTTAAAAGTAAACGGTTCAAAACTTTTATAAGACAAAATACGGACTTTATGAATAATTATCAAGTGAAATAAAAAAAAATTAAGTGGTTGAATAGTATATTTATTAATACAGCAATAAAAATTTTTTTAAAAACTCCATTAATCAAATTACTACTTAAAATAAAATATACGATGGGAAATAAAATTCTCATCCTAATCAAAACAAAACAATGAAAGTGTGGTCTATTTATTAGTCGTCGTATTGTTCCATTTTAATATTTAGTTTAAAGAATAAAATGTTTGTTGTGTGCACATAAATGTATACGAATTCGTATACAAATATAAATACAAATTTGATTATATTCAACACAAAATAATAAAAGTAAAATTATACTTATAACTTTTAAATGAAACTGAAGCAATATCGGTTCACGAAGTGTAATTTTTTTCTTTTATTTGTTAAAGCCCGATTCACTATCATATTCGAAAACAAAAACGCACACAAATAAACATGTAAGTCCACGAAGGTACTTTTCTTCTATAATTCACATTATGAGCATTGTTATAATTTCAATAAAAATAATGCGTTTTCAATTTGTCAAAAAATATATAGTTTTAAAATGTATTTCTCTAAAGTCGAGAATTAAACCTAAGCTCGGAATCAGTTATACATTTGTATATTACATAAAAATGCACTACCAACCAAAAAAAAATCGTACGTTTATTCTTCCCACCTCGCAAAGAGCGTAGTTACTCTTTTTACAATTTAAAATATTAAATAATAGCGTTCTTATTTTGCAGAGTATGGGACCACCTTGGAAGTTATCGTTTCTAAATAAAAAACACAATTCACTAAGAGCCAAATGTCACGTTGTCATTCATATTTTTTAACATTAATGTGGTTTCTTATTTGGATATAACCCAACGGAACGTTTAAACTATATAATACGCATTAGCAAAATACACACGTGACTAGAAGCGCGTTAAAAATATTGACCGCGTCAAATTTAATGACGTAAATAAAAATGCACTATCCATCAATCAATGAGCTGCATATCCGAACACAGATTAATTATTTTATTTTTAAATCCTGTTGATCAATATCTCTCCTTGCGGACATAACAATGATTCGCTTTGAATTGAAATGACTTTGAATTGAATTCCTGGGCAATAGAAATTATTATCAATAACGAGCGCGCGGAAATGTGCGGTGAGGACAAGTTTATTGGTCTGAAGATTGTATGAATACTGGATTTTCCGACACGAACAAAAGGATTTTCCCACATTGTTGCCACCGAAACACACACACACACACATACACCTCGTAGCGGAAAATGTAATCTTCTGACGGTCGTAACTTTTATTTCACTATTGCGTGATTCGAATGTCACAACGTTATCCGGACTTGGCTGTGATTGTGGACGTACCGCGACAACGGTAAAATAATTAACGATGAGGTTGAACAAAGCGACGCGTGAATATCGTTTGACGATAATAAAACGTACCTACGTACAGACATTATCAACGCACTACGCGTACCTACCAGCTCGGTATGTATAGGTTAGGTTAAGGTTAACCTCCTAGGAGTAGGTACATAATATGTGTGTATGTAGACAGGGCTCAGATATCTCGTACCCATTATAATAGTATTATGACCACGGAGCCACCACCACGGCCAAGAGTATGGCACTATTTTTGCAGTTAACAAAAATGTTTTTATATAATATCATACCATCATAGACATTACATTTTAACAAAAAAGTCAAATTGTTATGGTTTTTAAATTTTCAACCGCAAATCGTGCTCTGTAATGCGGTATTTTTTAACATAGCTACCTAACATTATATACCAAGGTAGGTACTACACAGTATTTGAATATT
This sequence comes from Myzus persicae, assembly GCF_001856785.1. Lineage (NCBI taxonomy): Eukaryota > Metazoa > Arthropoda > Insecta > Hemiptera > Aphididae > Myzus > Myzus persicae. The sequence continues at coordinate 192,868 of NW_019102926.1, read as the reverse complement.
ACTATACGGCATTATTAAGTATATTACCTACATGGAGAAATGAGAATAAAACTTTTATTCTCTCCAAAATCACAAAAATCGACTGAGAAAATTAGTGTGGCACACTGTTAAATGGACCGTCCTGCAGTGTATACGTTTTGTGTGTAGGTAGGTATACCTACTATGTACATGTATAATAATAATATAATACCAAGCGGACGACAGCGAAAACGGAATAGAATAATGGCGATCGATAAATATCCGTAAATGGACCACTAACGGCGACGACGACGGTTTTACACGGTGTATTACACGCGAGCCCGAACCGGCCAGCCGTGCATTATATTATTACCGCGGAGCGCTGATAACGTGGCCAGGGAGATTCTTTTCGCCGCGCACTGGCTGGGGGGGGGGGAGGCAGAAATAACGGTCGGCATCGCGACGGCGGGGCTAGGGGATCGGCAGGCGGCGTACACCGGAAGTAAATGGATTGAACGCGCTAGCGACAGGACCGACCACGGAGGGCTTTGAACCGGAATTGTTGATACGACCAACGACGGCGGCTGCGACGACCGCGACGATACAAGTTCGTCATTTGTTGCAGAGAAGGCGAGGGGCGTAGGGCATGTGTAGGGTGTGGGTTCGTACCTATTAATATTATTATGTTTTTGTTGGTTTTCAGACGTACTTAACGAGGCACAGTGAATATAACCTACAATTTTGAGGAAGCGCTGATGTAGCTAGGTATAATATGCAGACACGACGATTTGAGTTCAAATCTATAATGTGGTATCATAATTATAATATGTATGGCAGTATGGCTTGTTTTTTACCTCCAACTATATCATCATCAGCAGTGGTGGTATTATAAAAAAAAATACGAACAGAAATATTTAACAATATTTAATATTCTTATTGAAATGAGTTAATAATAGGGTATCCATCGACCATTTTCGTCTTCGGTTTTAATATAGCTAGACCACCTAGGCACATTACCGAAACGCTTAATATTATCGAATTTCATCCATCCCCATTCTGTGCTAATGTTTCTTCATCCTGTTCCGATATATTTAAATTTCTATTAAATTCTTTTCGACTTTTTCTATATTCACCTTTATTTTGATCTGTTCGGTGGTATTTTGCCATTGTTTCCACATATTAAGATTTTAATTAAGCTATTGGATCTTTACGCGTGACCGGTCTATGTAATTCTTCTATATCAAAGTATTGCTTCAATATCAGACTCTTATTGTGTATCTGTCGTAATTCTATATTACTCTTCTTATTTCATATTGTTTGGTGACAGTTTTCTTTTTGAGGTCCATAAATTCTCATAACTAAATACGTATTTATCTTTCAAGGCTTGTTATTTGTTCTTTTTCTTCTTTGGTTATCGACCATGCTCGCACGAACAGAAATATTTAACAGTATCTTATTAAAATAAGTTAGTATTGTTACACTATAATATAAAATTGAAGTAATAATTATGGTGAGTTAGTAGCAATACGTCTAAAATATCTCAAAATAAAAAAAGCGTTTTGCGAGTAAAACTAATATTTAAATAAAGCAGTAGATGCTGCACTTACTAAGTTTAAAAATGAAAACACCCAATGTTACATAACTAATAATACTATCGTATATTTTTTTTTCCTATTTCAATACACAGTTTATCACTTAATCTTTTTTTTATTTTATTTGTTTAATCTAAAATACAAATGTAAAGGGAGTATATTATGTAAAAAAAAACCAAATAAAATGGTTGAAATTACGTCCAATTGGCGGTATGTATAAGTAAAGTGCTCTTGCGATGTATTCGAGGATACTAGGAATTTATAATTGTATTACAGAGATTGGGTACCGATATTTATTGTATCTGTCTTTGAACATGTGAAACACAGAATAAAAAACGACCCATTTTGTTTCCATCAGTAGGTACAAAAAAAGATGTAGTGAATTATATGATAAAGGTTCCGCCATTGGGTCTGTATGAGATCGGTCATGCCACTTTTGTTTTTCACACCCTAATTTACAAACATTTGTACATTTTTAAAAAGATTACTTATTATTTTAAATATATAATTAAATCAAAGTGAAAAAATAGCGTAGTGATTCAGCACATGTGTTGAATTCAAATCCGTGTTTCTACAATTTCGCAATTGCTTCACTACGTCGGTCTGTACAGACGAAGACAATAAATAGGTAGATAGGACAGTGTTTCAAGGACGGAGACAACTAAATAATTTAGTGGGTAACTACCTAGTAAATCCCCTTAAAGATAATAATGAGTATGTACTAAATACCGACGTCGACAGTGGATCACGTAGGCATGTGATGTTTTCGGTAAATGCGCGTCTTTACTTCCGATGTTCAGGAATCCCCGTTTAGTCATTATCCCGTTGTAATGGTTAATCGGTCCGCCGTTATCGCCACCGGTACTATATCTGCGTAACTCCTCAACCTCATTCCAGTTTTCAACAACGTCCAATTAATAGGTCATCTTAATAATAAGCCCCCGGTCTAGCAAAATGTTATCTTCAATTATTATTTACGTGAAGGAAATTCGTTGCAGCGAGCGAGGAAATACTAATAGGATTCTATACCTATTATTGTAACCTTTGTTTCAAAAGTTTCGAAAACCTAACTGTTATTTTTTTATGCACTGATATGGTCATTAACCACCATGGTGTACAACTTTTGTTTCCACGACGAATACCTATACTCAATACGTGCCAATCTATAGAAATGGTGACGGCTTCCTAAATGTATTATTAATGCCTAATATTACAGAACAAATTTAAAAACCAACAAACAATTAATCTTAATTTTTTTTAATTGTATCTTTTTAATATTTGATAAAAATTCACTGATGGCGATAAGCTATTGATAGGATTTTTTTAATTAAAAACAAGAATATGTATTATATATTAATATAGTTAAATCATTGCTTATAAAAACGTCTCGTTTGAATAAATACAATATCTGAACAGTCTATACATAATATAAAATAAAATACTTTCGATCGAACCCCTGTTCGGCAAATATATATTATTTGTAGCAATGCAGTGCGTTTTCGATTAATTTGAATAATACATTTAATCCAACTCGTTTGCATTCCGTTCGAAGTATCTGTTTTTCACAATGGTAAATAGTTTGCTATTAAAGTATATATGATATAGACTATGGAGAAAAAAACGAGTTCCTATTCCGATACAACCCACTAATTTACACTGACAACAAATAATAATTCAAAAACATTCATTACCTACTGAGTTATCCGTCGATTTATTCGGTCCAGGGGACCAACACAATACAATTAAATTATTTTGTCTCTCACTAAGTATAAACGAAAACAGTTACGGCTGCCTTGGCGTTTTATTTATTCGTTTTTTATTTTTTTTTTTTTATGTCGGTGGCAAGGGTATTACTTTTTTTTGTCCTCCTTTTCCTATTCTCTATGGTGAGTTGTATAAGAGTGTTAGAGCGGGCAAATTAATATCGGCGGCGGCGTGCGAGTGAAAGGCGCCGGTCTGTCCCTAGGTGTCGGGGAATTTAATCCGCTTTTATATAAACGTAACAACGCCACTGCCGCGACCCACCACGCCGGGGAGGGAGGATCCTTTTTAACGAGAATTAATTAAAATCCGTTCACACAAGCATCGTATTAGATTTCACTAGTGTGCTTGTGGCCGGCTATAGTGTCAAGTTATCCGACGCCGTCGGCCAGCTACACTAGCGTTTTGGACGTGTCCCTTCGGGTTTGTTGTTTTTTTTATTTCGAATAAACGACTGGCGATGGCATTTTTATCCACATAAACGGCTACGAAGGTATTCCGAAAATTTCTCCGGATATCGTCACCCCTCCCCTTCTACCATTCCGCGGCATGGTCCGTAACCGGAATGCCGGAGCTGATATTTTTCAATTTTGAACTTGTATATATCTTCACCGAGAAGGACAGGCGAAAATTGGCCGTCACTGCCGCGCCGCCGTCAGTCTTAATAAAATACCAGTCGATAGTTTACCCAGACGAGAATTCCAAAGGCGCTAAAGGACGACGACGTCGTCGTTATTGAAAGGAATCGTGCAATTTTCTTTCATACTGCTTGAGTGCATTGACGTATGGGATTCATTTGATGAAATCGTTTATGGCAAGCTATAAAAGACCCAAATACATTTCAAGCGAAATGCAAGACGTGATAATTGTTTGCAGTATATTCTTCCACAATACGAGACGCCGATAAAAAATAAAATAACAAACTGCAATAAACTATTTTCAGGAAAAACTGAGAAGGTACTTACACGCCCTGCGATCATCAACTTAATAGGCATACCTATATTATGCATGGTACAAACTGTACTAATTACTAATCATAAATATTAAACGACTGCACGCGAACGCTGATGATGTAAAAACTATAGTTATTAAAATAAATCTAACACTACGATGTTTCTTGCATATTTTTATATCAGTTAGATTGAATTTTAGTTTATATCAATAATCATTTGAATTTATGAAACAGAAAAATTGCAGATAATATTTTATAGGCACCTACATATTTGATTTATTTATATTTATATAGTAAAACAAATAGTATAAAATGTTGTTAATATAAATAACGTAGTATATTTTTATAAAGTATACATAGGATAGGTACATACATATTTTGTATATATAATGTATACTATTAAAATCGAATTTTATATACGTGTCATTATTTAATTAAAACAAAATTAGAAGCTCTACTAATAAGTCTTATACCTATATAAATTAATATAAAATAGGTACCTACTAGTTTTTATCAATAAGGAAATAAATTATGATACATTATAAACATATTATAATTCAAAATACAAAGTTTTCATTAACTGTTGTTAATAGTTAATATGAAATCACACAATACCTATATGTTACAAATTTTAAATACATTCTTAATGTATTAAAATTATATAAAAATTATAACTAATACAAATCAGAAATTCCTATCGTGACAAAAGTATCTATATAGAGAGATCACATCAAATGTTTTTAAGCGATTTCCACAAGTTTTGAAGTGTGCATTTTTGAATTACTATATACACACATAGAATGAGTCCATCGTGTTTAAATCAGATATGATAAATACATTTTATTTATAACCAACAACGTAAAATTAAAAAAAAAAAATATTATCGTAACCCAACTAGTTCCACACGAATTCTCTTATTCTATCCAGTTTGCCTCATCAACTTTTTACGATTTCCCATTTACGCAATGGTATAACTTCTAAAATATGATAATGCGGCATGCTTTCCCTCGAAGTACATAAAATCAATGATGTTCGTCGTCATAAGGACGAGGGGTGTCTGGTTTGCCGGCGCCAGTAAGCCTTGTCCGGGATAATGTGTAACTTCTCTCTTGCACCATCTCCCCGTACAGCCGACATCCGGACCGCAGTAGGACCCTACTTGTTATAAATATCTGTATATGTAATAAATCTTCATATTCGTTTATCGCGATGACTTGAAACTCTCGATTTGGTCAGGACTTCAATATCTAGGGGACCCGGAAACTTCATGACAAGAAAAAAAGTACTTATGGAACTCCAAAAGAGCTAATAGCGATCACAATGTATTGTTAAAAAAAAAAATAAGTAAATAAATCGTCTGAGATGTCATTTAGATATTAATGAAAAAAAGTTTTATCGATAGTTTGAATGAAAAATGTCAAGAAAAATCGATTAGTATTCACTTAAAAGCAATAGTCCATGTAAATATATAAACTCAAAACTAAAACATTATCAATAAAATAATGCAGATAGGGTATAGAAATGTGTGTAACAAATAATAAATCTTTATAATGCAAGTATATATCATAAGATTTAGAATTTATAGTATAGAGTGTAATAAATAATTGAAAATATTAAAACAACTTTATACGGCGTACTTTAGGTCACAAATAAATGTACAGCAATAATAATAAAATAATAAAAATACCAAAACCAAAATAATTATGTAAATCAATGCAACATCTGTACTTGAGACGTAATCGAAAATGTTATACACAATTTAAAAATATCAAAAGTGCATAATATGAACAATTTTATTCATGTAGTCCCTAGACATTGGAAATTCAGATTTTAAAGAAACTAGATATTTCAAAAAAAAAAGTTCGATAAGTAATTTTTATTAAGACTGGGGAAATGCCAAATGTTTGAAAAAACATACTTCGTTTTCAGAAAGGACTCCATAACAATTTAGCAAGTGGTCATGCAAATTCATACAAACTCCATACTAAATAATAATAACGAAAAATTCTTATGATGAGGGAGCTAGAAAAACGTACGTATAAAATGTCAAGACAAAATATATCTAATTCTACAAAAAATATATATGTTTATTTATACATGCATAAATGACTCGCCAACCAGGCTTAGTGCTAATCCAATATGTGTATAATCAAATGCTGATATTTGCAAATTTGAAGAATACTCAAGAATAATATTTAAGAAATAACCTAAGAAACCTAAAAAACCTAAGAACCTAAGAAATATGCTATTTATTCCAGAATAAAAAAAAAGTAATAGAATATTCTAAGATTATAGAAAACAAAAACAATGCATGTTTAAATACTTATTTTAACTACATTGACTTTTCTACTCTATTGTGTCGGCAGTAAAGCTCCGCTATGTTACATTATTGCCACTTTTAATATTTAGTGTCGTTTAGTCGGCTACTCCGTACATAGCCATTTATGTATTATATTATATTACGTTAATATTAATATGAATGATTATATATGATAATATTAGTTTATAAGTAGAACACATTTTTGTGAATTTAAAATAATATATATTTTTACACGACAGCATATAGTATTATATTTTTTATTTAAATATAATATATCAGGTACTGTGTGCATTCCATTCATGTAATACGAAATTCCAAAATTTAAATTGTTGTCCATAATTTGACAGTTCACGTTCAATGGGTGCTTAAGTGTATGAATCACGTAACGGTTCCCCTTTGGCAAAAGTTTTTGGGTTTCGCTTGTTGAACGCACTACGTGATTTCCAAGTCAAAATAATACTAACCCTTCATATAGTCGGTTTAATGTCACGTCTAATTAAACCGTCAACCGTCCGTAACATAATAATATCTGAGACTTATTGTCTGTAAAACTTTTTCTTGCACCTCAAAAGCATATAAAAAAACTGAATTATAATGTCCTAAGCGAAACCCAAAAATAGTAATCTTTACACGTAAAATAGAACACTCAGTAGTGTTCATAAAGATCAAAAATAATTTTACTTACCGAATGTCGAGTCAGCGATTGCCAGCAAAACTCAAGTTCACCAATATTCGCAGGAACTGGCACTTCGAAATTCATCGCATATGTATTAACAACCCCATCACGAACATAGTAGAGTTCGGACGATAGACCTAGGTAAAAAAAAATAGTAATTAAATTTATCCATTCACTTTTTTATCTCTTATAAAAAATATTTATGAAACATTTTTAGATTTAAACATACATATATTTCAAGTTTTTTTTTTTTGTTTATTTATTTATAGTTAATTTTACTTTATAAATTATCAGTATTAAGTAGGTATGTTATAAATATATAGTTAATTAACAAGTGATAATTGCGTTTTTAAGGTTAATAATGATTATCATTGTTTAATAATAAAATAATAATATTCATTGTATTATTTTAATAAACTGACATTACATTGTATGCCTCTGTTTATTTTTATTTTTTTCATGAAGTGTAATATGATTAACTATACATTATATACGTCAGTATTGCGACAGTGACAACCTAAGACAAATCGTTTAGCTGTTCACCAAATAAATATTAAAATATATGGCGTGTAACTATTTTTCCCTCGTAACTAAATAATATATATTACTAATAAAATGTAATTATTTTCAATTTAAATAAAAACCACGATTTAGAATTAATAATATAGTTTCTATTTTACACACTAAAGTGCAACACTCATAAATACAAACCAGACAATAAAAAAATAATACAAAATGATAAAAACGCAATTTAATAACAGTGGTTAAATCAGAAATCGTAATTTTATATCAAAACATATCGAGAACAGCTATTGGTTTTAGATAATAAATGTTACCTCTTTTCAGAGAGAGATAGAGAGAGTTAAATTGCTCTATAAGTTCCGTATGGCCGCCTTTAAACTGAAGACTGATAGTACTTCGGTTTCGGAGAGATCAACATTGCGAATTCTCAAATTCACATATTAATAATAAATAAAATAACAGAAATATTGGGTTACATTATTTATTTAAGGTCGATGTACTTCAAATGATTTTTATTTTGAACAATATTCTTCAAATATATAGATAATATCATCAATTATTCTAACGGAAAGGTGCTAAGAACAGTTATTCTCTACAAATGTCGTTCAAAAATCGTTTTGTTTTATTTCAAAATAAGGATAAATAAATAAAATATCATACTTTTAATTTTAGCTTTGTTTGATTTTATGTTAACTAATAAAAAAATATATAATTATTCATCATGTTCTATATTTTAATCACATTTATCATTTATGATCGATTGGACTGTATTTGTATCAGTTTAATACGTATGTTATTTAATATTTCGTGTCCACTCAGGGAAATCGATCTTTATTCATGAACTGGGTGTCATGGTTGAGAAATTTAATGAGAACACGCAATAGGTATAGGTGCATTTAATTCGTAAACTAAGCTAATATGTTGTGTACTTTTTGTAATTAATATATAATTCTGAATTCATAGCATGAATGGTTTTTTGTAATATGAATCTACAAATCATCAATACCTAGTAATGTGTACATTTCGCATTTCCGTGTTACACATAATATACTGTAAAGAGTAAAAATATATATACCAGATATTATAGTTTTTACTTGCCTACATATTAATTTGATAGTATAATAATAATAAAGTCCCAATTATTTTTATTGTGCTTATTTGTACGTGTCGATGCGTTATACAGCGTACAACGAATACTACATAATATGTATTATTATTTATTGTGTAGTACACGTGTATCCTTGTCAACTTGTTTGAATAGGATTTTAAACAAAACAAAAAAATCCTTGCTCGTGTAGGTTTTGAAAACCTTTCCACTCAACAACATGACCCACTTTTTTATGAATTTAGTCAAAACTAATGATGGAGTAGTATATTTTTTGGAGATAAACAACACCGCATAATGCTCAGTTGCCAAATTAATAGTTCATACAATAATCAATTTAATTATTTATGTGCACACTTTTAATCAAAAAAATACGTATCGAATTACCATAATTAACTGTTCACGTATTATACAATATAATGCGTGGTTGTTATATTTGTTGATTATTATAAATACAATAATCAACAAATATTTATTATACTTCGTGAACTGAATATTATTCCCATACAAATAGATTATTTGTTTTATGAAATTTCTCAACCTGGTAATCCAGTTCATGAAAATACTGATTTCCCCATACCTAGATGTAGAAAATACATATGTATAAATTACTTCAAATGGTTTTAAACAAGTCAGAGCGATATATCATTATTCATTATGCTTGTACTTCCAATCATTATTTTATCTTAATTAAGCCTTTACTTTCAAACTTAATTGAAATTAATGGAAATAAAACTCAGGTGGTGCGCTGTTTCCCTTACCCCTGAAGGCCAAATCGATCGTATGCATGTCATTAGTCTCTGTCACGTAATCTGTTTAAAAAAAAATCTGCATAGTCAGTCCAGTCGTATTTTAATTCATTTGTATTCAGCTGAAATTTTTTTATAATCAATATGGCTATTGAAAAAAAACAGAAAAAATGTATACACACAGTACGTATGTAATATTATATAATAGTACAAATAATTGATGTTACAAAAAAAAAAATAATAAAAAAAATTGAACAAAATACAATTATGTGACAGAAATTATACATAGTTGTCGAAACTTTAAACGTTAATAGCTGTGTAAATTGTTATAAATGAACTCTGTCTGAAGTAAAAAATAAATAAATAAAGGTAGGGTTGAAAGTGGGGGGTAAACATTATTAACGAGCAAAGGGAGTATGGCTATTATTATTAAGACGTTTATAGGAGATTGCTCAATCCATCATGATGGTAACGTGTAGAAAAGTGAAACTGCTCGTTTGTGAAGGAAACGCTTTGTAATAATACTTGGAAGAGAAAAAAAATCAAGATAGATATTTTTTAGCAGTGATTATTATTATACGAGCAGCAAAGGAATTGTGTACAGCGAGGATTTTCGGCAATAAAAAAGGCGTTATTAAAATTTAAAATTAAAAATAAATTAAAAAGTTGAACAAAGAGACTGTCCCCGGCATACATTGTATTCCAGTGATTTCGAGATTTATATTCCTAGGGGCAATTTACAATTACAGTGGTTTACCAAATTAATGATATTTCCAGGGTTGGACTGGGTTGGTGGTGATGGGGCGATTTTTTCTCGTACTGACGTTTCCGTCGTGCTTTTAATGGCCCTTTGCGAACCCCTGTTTCTAATTGCACCGCCGGCTGTTCCACTATGCACATTGCACACCCCGCCATCACTATCTCGCCGAGGTTTTAATATTGCCAATACACATTCGAAATAACAATCATAAAGGGAAAAAGAGGAAAAAATAATTACCTATATATATTGGGTATCCGTGACCACGTCATTTGTTTTAAAAATTATGATCATTTAATATCCTTCTATTGTTTTCGACATTATTATTCTCTATAATAATTCTGTAAATCAATTACATTTGGCAATGTGCTGACAAGTTTAATTTTCAGGCAATAGATCAACGAAACAAGCATAACACTTACATGCTATAATTATTACGTACATAGATACTAGATAAATGCATTTTTTAATTAGCACTTAAAATAAAATCGATTAATAATGGTGGGCAACCACGGGTCATCAGAATTATTACCAATACCAATAAAAAAAATACCATTTTATTCAAATAGTTATAAATTACAGTTGTATTTATTACATTCATAGAGAATTGTATTTTACCATACAGAGATTTTATTCGTTATATGTTATAGTATTTATTTTATAAACGTTTAAATTAGGTGTTATCACAACTTAGATGTATAATAAATTATGTGTGTGTTAACATAAGCCCATAATTGTATGCGACGTAAATAATTTGATGATTACTACTCATTACGCAGTTGTTATTTAAATATTAATGATATTATACGTTTCCAATAAGACACTTTCGTTTCCTATTATAAAGTTGATAATTATTAATGATGATGTCAAAATGACTTCTCTGACATTTGATATGCATCCGAGTGTTATAACAACATTTTAAACAAGAAATAATAATAAAAATATAACACCACAAGCCATACACCCAACACCCGTGTTTTTATTTTTGTTTTAAAGGGGGGTAACTGTAAGAATCGATACATAAATTACACACAAGCACCAGTAGTTAAACGATAATCATAAAAAATTGCCACCCTCTGGTGACAACAGCAACAATACTAGGACGATATTTCACTTAGGAGGGATGATCGAGAGCACATTAAAACTGTCCTGCAGGACGTCATGCTGTTTCTTTTATCCTATACACCCCTTGGACACTGCACAAACACACGAGAGAGGCATCAGACTTACGTCAGCAAAATTGAATTGTAGGGTCAAAAACTCAGAATTTAATTTGGTCTATCTCTGCACGAAGATGAGAAAAATTATAAGGTTGTACAACAAACTGCGTTAACTGTTAATTCTATTAACAACTAATATTATAATTAGATAATTACCAACAAATATTATTCATTGCAATAAATAATGATCAAAATCATATTGTTAAATTGTCCACACACTTTTGTCAAAAAAGTTTATACGGTTACACGGATGAAAGGTAAATTTTAGTTAACAAATTAATAAATAAACAAAAAAATAAATACATTTAAATATGAATAGAGGTGATTTAAATATGTGTCAGACAATCATAATAAATTATCTTTTATATGTTTAGAGAATAATAAATAAATTCATCATAGAGAAGAGAATAGAACATATTGTAACACCATACAAAAATATTTTTCTCTAGTTTTCAGTTGTTTATGTATAGAAAAATATTAAAAACCAAAGAAGAATTTCATAAAGCCAAGGGTGGTATTTTTTATGCTCATACACGCGCTTGAACCCCATAAAAATATAATACACCATACATTAATATGCGTCAAAATGCATTAAATATGCAAAATAACTTATACATACATGGCTTAGCAACATTATGAAACGAATTTGTATTGAGCCATAAAAAACTAAAGGGGAGGTTTCAATATTATCAGTAACGAACGTAATAATTTTCATAAAGCTTCAATTAATATTTGTATAGTGTTCAAATGTCAAGATTATAATCTGCATATTATTTTATTATACGTTTTACAAATACTATTAATATTTTTTTCAAAATATATCACATTTATACTTTAAATCATCATAACTAAGAACATATATATTTTGTAAGTATTGATAGATCAAGTTCGTTAACTGAATAATAAAATTTCATATAAATAAAAATGTATAAGAAGTACTTTAATTATTGTTTTGTATAAGTAGGTAATTCTGAATTTTACACATTTTAATTAAAGGTTTCTACGATGACAAATATTTTTTGAAATAAATTATTTTATATAAATCGGTTGATTGTAAAAACATTATACTAGGTTAAATTAAATAACAATTATAACTTGCATTATATTTTGTGAGCCCAATGACCCATGTGGCTGAAGGTCTTGTATCAATAAAAAAAAATATATAGCTTGCATAATGCACGTCATACTATATTATATCGAGAATGTATTAGATCTTAGCTTCTTTTCAGCATCTAATTATTATGTTTTTAACAAGATTAAATGCCATACAAATATTGTATCATTTTTCCAATAATAATATTCTAAGTAAATATTTTTATTACATGATTCAACCATTGATAAAAAGTAAATATATAACTAATTAATTATGCTAGGTGATAAGATAACAGTATTAAAGATTCATATTTAATATGGTAATGAGATAAAAATATTAATGTCAGCGGTATGTTCAAAACAAATTTTAATTGCATCCGTTTTGGATATTTATACCATCGCGTTACAATTACAGTGAGAGTATTTTAGTACGTTACGTTACATTCGTCATTCATAAGCAATAAATACATTGTTTGGATAAATTCATTTTTGTTGAAAAATCATTGAACATGATTAGGTATTTTATTTAAAATAAACGTATTTACGTATCGTAAAATATCGCGTAATTATATACATAGTTCTAAATCTATGAAAAGTTTTTCATATGCCAAAAAGGCAATAAAAGTACAATTTGTAGTATAAATCGAATTAGATTGAGTTTACAAACTTATTATACCATGTTAGAACACAACAAATTGATGTAAAGACTTGAATTATTATAGTTGAATTTGAAGAATAAAAATACGAATGGCCGACAAAAGTATACGGAAAGTACAACTGCACAAGCGGAAAATCCATATAAAATTTATAGAACTCAACAAACGGAAGCCACTTGAAACTTCCACAATATATATTATAACATACGAATGATTTTTTTTATTATTTTCAAACAAAAGTCAGAGTCTCGGTTTGATATGTAAAAAAATATATATGTATTAGATATATTTTATGTTTGTGTGTACAGTGTACGTATGTATAGGTTCTGTGTATTTTCCTTACCTACATTAAACTTTATTGGTAATTTCCTCTTCCGTTCATATTTTTTCATGGAAAATTCATTTTTTTTTTTTTTACTTTGGGTCGAGGGCTTACAGAAGAGGGAGGAAATTACACAGCAAACCTTTTTGAAAACTCACGACCGCCCCGAGCGACTGTTTTTTTTATTAGCGGCGAGTAGTATATAATAATATAAACATTGGGAAAATATAATACCTATTCAATACTACCTATATATAATGCTAATAATATTTTAAATCATAATTTTAAGCCATATAAAAGTGATATAATACAGTCTCGGGCTATACGTGGACGATAAACTAATCTACTAGAGATGTATTAATAATGTTAGTTCTGTGTTAATCATACGACCATATCTCACTTTAAAAGTTATTATAAAAATATAATAATATTGATAAAGGTACGTTTTAAATATCAAAAATAATCATTCATTATTAACCTAGTAAAGACATTTTTTAAATTATCAATGATATGAAAAAATTTTAATATTATTTCCTTCAGTGAGTAGGTACATAATTCATAAATTGCTTCATAATATATTAATGAACAAATTTACAAAATTATCTTTCAAATTTACAATAATAATTCAACATAACACATTAGAATAATATCCATCTTCAATAAAAATAGGTAAATGAAAACGTGTCAGACTCTGTAGTCTTGAGGACACCTAAACTTGAGGTTATACATATTATGTTTAAGGATCATAATACCATCCACTGACGCAGACTATTTTTTTTAAGTGACTTTTTATTCACCAGTAATTATTTCATTATCTTTTTAAACTTAATTATGTTGTTTTTACAGATTAAAAAATATTCTTATCGCATTCAAATTATAAAACAAATTGCTTTTAGTCCTATATTTTTAAAATTAAAATAAAATAAAATAAATACAGCAGTATATTGCTGAAAGCGTCGCATTTTTATACATCTGCCAAATTTTCACGAAAAATACGTTTGTCTATTTTTAAAGCATTTTATGATTGATATGTATTATTTTTGGTTTAACATAATAATTGCATTAATTATTTATGCATAAAGAAATCATTTATGCATTGGTTTCAATATGATACCAACAACACATAAAATGTATTCTACAGGTTTATTACTTGTTTTCTGGATAGATTATATATGATTAAATCAGTTTTATTCTGTTAGTACTATTTCTTTTAGATTCCAAGCACTCGGCTCCAATGAATGTATTGGTTTTACAATGATATGTGTGTTTGTGTTTGTCTGACGTCATCTTTAAGAACATAGCTTCTATGTTCAACTTTGAGAAGGATTTCTGGTAGCAAATTGAATTTAGTTGGTTCTTTAGGAGGTCAAGAGTAAAAAATTCCAAGTACTTTTCAATAAAATAGGAGTAAAAAAATGAAAAAATAAGAGGAATATCTATACAACTTTTAGATGGTCGAAAATTATTATAAAAACCATGATTTAAACAAAATGTATCTTAGAAAGTATCAACTTTTAGAAAAATTATCATTTAAAAACAAAACGTTATAGAACGATTCAATCTGAATAAATAAGTTAATTGTACGTGCCAGCTAAATTAAACAGACAATTAACTTAGTTAATGTAGTTAGTATAGCAACGTAGAACGATAAATACCTACGTGTTATAATTTATATATTGTATAGGTATCTGATATAAAAACATTAGTATTGACATTACGATGTAATTAGGAACATTTATAACGTGAACTAAATTAGGTAGGGGGACGAAGTGGCCTAGTGGATAACGCGTCGGTTGCAACGCGCACCGTCGCCGGTTCGAACATCGGTCACGGGCGGCACTTCTCTCCGGGCATTCACGGTGCCTGGAGATAGTGGCCGCCATCCCCCACCCGGGCATGCCAGAAACCTACGGGTGCCCACTAGAAATTCTGGTAAAACAAACACACACGTGTTCCCTAACCTCTACAGTTCCAAAACCTATCGTACCAACCTTACCCCTAACACAGTTCATAACCCCTACAACAGCTAATGACGCCGGGCTTAAGTTCAATAAAAAAATTAGGTAGTTAGTACCAGGCACCTACGTCGTATTTTGGCACCACGAACCCAATTAATGAGGGATGGGAAAAACAATTTTATCAACAATAAATGTATACAACTATTTTAGATTAGTTTTCAATTGACCCATCACCCGGTCACCCGAGGTGTATAAACCAACTATATGTGTGTGTATATTTTACTTATATAAAATTAATCAAGAAATGATTCTAATGAATATTAAGTCTATTCTAAGTTCATAATTATTAACTATAAATATACTTTTTGTAATCCAAAGACGTCTAATCGAATTTATAAGAGCGCAAAAGTATCACCGTTGATTATGAATACGAAGTTTTAATTAATTTTATTTTTATTCAATTTACTGACATATTGTGTCCAATATAAAATATACTTATAAGATAACATAACAAGGAATTTTAATAATATAAGGAAAATAGTAATAATAATTATAATAAAAGTAATACATTTTAACTTTTTGACAACCTATTCGAAGGTGAATATATTCATGTCTATTCTATTAATCGTAATATTGATAGGAAATATGATGCTATTAAACTATTTACTACAATCCAAAATTGCGAGTACAAAAATTATAAATATTGTATAGGTATTTTGTTTTACATTGTGTATGGATATTGAATATGGATAAATTGAATGAGTTCAAGAATAAATTGTAATTTCCTTAGTATTTCTACTGATGACTTGCGTGACAAAAATGCATACAAATTGAATTGAACATTGTGAAAATAAAATAATTTTTGGAGAAAATACTTATTCAAAAATCAATGCAGAAACATTAATCAAATATTATTTTCCCTTTTTTGAACATACGGTTAGTTTTTATCTTTTCAAGAAATCGATTAATGAAAAAATTCAGGAATTAGAATCAGGCACAAAGTATCAAAATAATTAAAATGTCAACTAAAAAATTACAGCCTTAGCATTTTCGCCCAACAACAAAGTCGGGAAAAACTAGAACTTGAGTATGATCAAAGATTGCATTATATCGAATCTCATATTTTAAGGATAACTATAATATACTGAGAAAAATAAAATTACGTTATGGAAATAGTAAAATCAATCGAATTCCTCCGGTGTATCCTACAGAAATATGGTTACATCGAAGATATAGGATAAAACGCCTCGAACGTCAAATGCTACCGAAAGAAGAAATAATAACACTACCTATGCTCAGTCCAGCGAAAGAACTTGTCGATTCTGCGCTTCAACACACGACAAGCTACCATTGAAACCGGTTTAACTACGGCATGGTGTCCCGCGTAGGGAATACTAGGGATGTGTAGAAGAACCGATTTTCAAAATGTTGACCTTCTAAAAGTTGACATTTTAAAAAATCCGCGAAAAAAAACCAACACAACATCACAGTTCTCGACATTTTGTGTTTTTTTTTGTAGTAATTAAAACAACAAAGCATCCGTAGAGACTTGACATTTTTACAAAATATGTATGTGCCTGTGCATTTCCCATAGGTGCATATTGTGATTTTTGGCTCGACTTTAATGCTACGAGTCATACATTACGTATGACTATTATTATTATTTATTGAATCAGAATAATAATAAATACATTATCACATATGCAATTGTATACATATATTTAATATATATGATATTCGAGTTCATTGTACATAACATAATATTGTAATTAATAACTATAATTCTTAATTTTACATACAATTTACGTATATCTTATTTAAGTAAAGCTTCTTGTGGTGATGGGATCACTATTTTTGTTATTTTTTGATTTCAGTGTTAAAAATGTATAAAATAATAATTTAAAAATAGCTCAAAAATTTAAAATGAGATTCCTTATAAATATTTCTAACAGAAATTAAAAAATATCTAAAAAATTGTTTTTAAGTTAATATTTTAATGAAATTGAATTCTTAAACAAAAAATTACGATTTTTCTTCAACGATTTTATTTATTTTGTAGTTATTATAAAAATATTAACTGCATAGAGACTTTATTAGTTAGCATACCACTTTTTCACTATTACGTTATTTACTATATACGACGAAATCTTCGAAATATTTAGATAAATTTTAAGCAAGAACTTATTTGAACCTTTCTATACGGTACGTCAATATTGCATTTTGAGTTAATAACATGCTAGTAAAAATACCTGCTATACCTAGTAATAAATTATCATATTATTTATGGTATTTGTTTTTGTTAAAAATAATTCAACCTACCTACTGTGTTACCTACCAATAGAGAAATGTTTAAAATAAAATAAATAATAATACTAATAGCAAGATTAATATTATAGATAAAATATCCTTAAAAACATAGGCTGACAGACCGTCTCCACCCAGAATCGTGTTTTATCGTATACAATGAGTTATCATTGTATTCAAATTTAACACATCCATTACAGTGACCTACTCAATGATGAGGTTAAATTCGGTACCTACTATACACTATAGCGACTTCACCGATTTTTTAATAATATTTTTACGGGTTAAATTAAAACGTCTAAACGTTCCCCTGGCCTTTTGATCCTTTCATAAATAACACGGCTCTATTCAAATGTTTATTTTAGATAATGAACCTTATCATATAAAACAATATATATTTTTCCTAAAACATAAGTCAAATTAAGAGCTCATTTTCTTTTAATCAATTTATTCTTGGTTAAAATAAAGGGCACTGGGCACCACTGATAAATACTGATAAATTGAATTAATAAAAGTGTCTACTATTATGTTAATTCACGAATCATTTATTGGTATTTGTAATAGACATAATCAATAAAATAATACCATAAGTATAAATATTCTTAAATACTAAAAACGAAATGTGTTGTAGTAACGGAATTTAATAGGTCACATAAAGTTTTTAAGCATCTTAAATGAGCTATCCAAATAATAATAGTCTAAAAATAGAATATATCATCACATGGGACACAGATTAAAAGAAACCCGATATCTAGATATCTTTATCATAAGGGTTTTCAACGGATTTAATTTCTTAGAAAACAAGGGTGTTACTATTATTTATATATCTACATATATTATTAATACATCTTGGTGCAATTTGAATATAATATTATGATTATTAAAAAAAGAAGTTTCAAAGGTCAATAATAAATAGTTTCAGTGTAGATTAAATGGTCACAGGTGATAACTGATAGGTCATATTAATGACTTAATGATCCATAGTATGATAATGAGAGTTAAAAATAACAGAACAATTTGTAAAAATAATTGTCAAATTTACTTTAATTTATTAAAAGCTTTAAAATTGTATAATTTATTTACAAAAAACATGAATCGTAATAAAACGAATAAAAAATAATATGATCTCTCTTATTTTTCATTAATTTTAATAACCGGTCATCCGGTTTGATTATAAATTTAATAAAAACGGTAAAAATGAATTTTAATTTATTGTAATTAGGAATAAATTTTTTTTATAATTCGCAACGCGTATCGTGAAAAGAACAGTTGAAATTAATACATTAACGTAGAATAACAATGCGAAATGAAACGGTGGATAAAAAGAGGAATGGTCATATCGTATTGTTCTAGATTGTTAAAATGCCACAAAAATAAATGGGGGAAAGACAGACTGAGTAGGAGTGAAAGAGAAAAAGCTTTCGAAGGGTTAATATTTAATGTTAGCAAGTCTACATTGAAAAGGCGGAAGCGGCACACGAAAATTAATTCCTTCGGGGCTAAGGGCTTTTTAACGTTTAATACGCTGTTATTCTTTTGTTGCTCTCTACTCCAAAAGCTCTCACTCTCACTCAACCATCGTCCTCTAGCCCGTTGCATTTTGCATATATACCGCCCACCCCTGGTATAGCAGCAGTATTGCAATTCTCTCTCAGGAAAGCCTGTAATAATATTTATTTTTTAAATATAGACCTATATATAAAGAAACCCTCCCAATGCAAAAACAAACTATTGAGATTGCGGAGGACATGAGTAGGGTCTCTCCAGATTCAATTAGTAAAATAATAATAATAAAAAAAACAATATAGCTTTGTAAACAAGTGACGTTTTCCGCCATTCAGGGTTTCCGGGGTAAAGAAAAAGCCACTATGTATTTAATTTGTTTTTGACATATGGGTTTAAATTAAATGTACCTACCGGTGTTTTATTTTTATTGATTTTTGTGTATACATGTTATCGACAGATTAGTGTGTGTCCATTAATAAAGTATTAAAACATTTAAAATATAATATTGCATCGTTAAATTATAAAGGTCCATCACAATGATATCACCATAAATTATAACCAATACATTTCAAAATATTTCATAAAAAAAATGATGTATCTAATATTAAAAAGCAATTGATATTAGTTGTATGCATTGGTGAAAATAATGACATTTTAGAAAATAATTATGATGGAAAATATTGTAGATGATAATGTTATAAAATATATTATATATAAATTAAATCTGATTCGTGCACAGTGTAAAATTACTAGTCTTAAACTCTTTAACGTATACAAAGCGCGGTATTAACTACTATGGATACAGTATATGTAACAGTATGTGTTCATAAATAGGTGAAATTAATCGAATATAGGCTTATCATATTTTAATGCAGCAAACGTGACCAAAATAATTTTACTTCATTTCGTCCATAATGCACTAACCCTAGCTACAATCAATTTATTTGAGTACCTGCTCTAATTGTTACCTACACATGCAAATCACTTATTCGCTATTAAGACCAGATACCTAATAATGAATTGATTACTTGAAGACAACTACCGTAGGTACGTAACTCCATACAGAATTAATAAAGCAATTCGAAAATACTTGTTATACAATTACCCGTATTACAATTACTGTTGGGATCGTCACCGTCGGTAATGTACGTGGTTCTAACTTCTAGGTCACTTTGTGGGGCCGAACATTAAAAATGTGACACGTAACACTAGGTACGGTCGGTTAAAACTTCAGATTGTAGAACGCGGACACTGCAGGTATAGGTATAACGTTTAAGTGTATAATATAAAAAATGTCTTAAGTCATGACTCGTGATCAATTATATTAAAAATGTTATTAAGTTACCTTCTGGTATAATATCTAATTTGGTAAAATAATTATAATTTATAAAATAAAAATATTATAACACTAATTTGTTTGGTTGTTACTTAAACTGTAAATTTAAAAAAAAAACTTTGAATGTATTGACTTATTTATATTATTAAACATGTTTAATTTAATTTTAAATATCAAATAAATAAAATAATATTTAAATCTTATCCAACTTTATAACATTATATATGTATGTAGTAGGTATGTACTTGATATTTAAATATTTCATGTACATAATAGTACAAAGTATCCGCGTTATGCATTTTATAATTAAGCAATGGACAGTACAAAGTTATCGTTTACCGAAAGTATCTTCCACTAATAATTTCCATACCTATACATCTAAACATAGCCATTAATTTAGGCGATTTAATCAAAAGCCAAGATATCTTTTATCTGCTTTAGGTAAATGCCTATAATAGGTGACTAAAGTTACTAGTGTATTGCATTGCATATTTTCACCTACGGCTGACTTATTATTAGAAGATTGATGATTTTAATTTATTTACGTAGTTTATTTAGTTGCACATAATTACTCTCATAACTATGTGATTTCTTCATACAATATTTTACTCGAAAACATGACATACAATATTTTACTCGAAATTCATAATAATTTAAAAAAATAAAAAATATTATAGCCAATTTTAAAATATTTAGAAAATACACGGTAAACAAATTAAACAGACAAAGAAACAGGAAGGAACAAAAAATGTAAATTTAAATTTGGAACTGTATAGAATACTCGTATGCCAGATTGTCAGAGCACCATTTATTTGCTCTCTCTAACCCACGTGCAACTCG
The DNA here is from genome assembly GCF_001856785.1 of Myzus persicae. Taxonomy (NCBI): domain Eukaryota; kingdom Metazoa; phylum Arthropoda; class Insecta; order Hemiptera; family Aphididae; genus Myzus; species Myzus persicae. Next base: position 171,242 of record NW_019102926.1, on the reverse strand, counting down.
AGTTATGTTAAAATATTAAAATTGTCATATACTACATAGTCATAACTCATTTCAAAATTAAAATACTAATAAGAGCCTATAAGGAACTATATTTAGATGTAATATTTAGTGTTCTCATTCCTCTTGTAAGGAATGAACCATGATTTAGCCAATATCAATAACTCAGTTGAAAGATGGCACATTATTAATTTACATATTTATATTTTATAAATGATGTACACTTATATTAATACATACTATACGATTATATATTATATATCATCCATTTAATAATTTTAAAAAGTCAGTAAAATATACAGGTAAAAAATAAATTTGTAAATGCTTTATATTTTGTATTGCGTATGAAGAGAATTTGTTTCTAAGAAATTTTTGGAACAAATTGTCTTTTATAAGCTGGTGGGATATCGTCAAAACTTCATAACCCATTTTTTTCGTAGACCTTTCATTTTCAAATATTTAACATGAAAATAGCCATAAATAAAATAATTATGGCATAAATAAATAAATATTTATTATCTAAGTACAATTGAATATTAAAAATGAGATTGTCAAAATATTAAAAACCATTGATACTCCGGTGTTTATGAAATTCTAACCAAAATAAAATAGTTTAATCAACTATTGAAAGCTGGTGCTATAGTTATTTGATGATTTGACCAATAACATAAATATTATTTTGTGCAAAAATACTAAAAATAGATGGAAATTAAGTGTCTATAATTTAGCCCATCTAAGTGATGGTAAGAAACATAATCAAAAACTTGTATAATATTTAGCACACTTGTTGGTACTTACCTATACATAATAATATGTAATTACATCAATATATGTATAGTTTAAACTAATATTGGTACATGCTTTATCATTCATCGAAAATACACTAAATAGGCTCATTATCAAGTGTGGGAATCGGTGATCGTTTTTTTTTATAGGTTTTTTAATAGGTGTTTGATTACAGCACAACCCAAGCGGGCGACCAAAGACTTATACATGTACATCTAAAATATATATACAATATGATGTAAAGTATACAATCAATTAGTTTGTAAATCAAAGTTCACTGATAATTATTATGGTTATTCATAATATTTATGGATTATAATACTTAAAATAATCGATCGCAAATAGCCAACTGAAAGACGGGCATTTAATAAAAGAAACTAAAAAATAAATAACTCTTTTTAGATCATTGAAACTATTAAGAATCAATAGAAGAAAAAATTGAATTTAAAAAAAAGGGAAAGAAGGTAAGGCTGTAGGAGTCGACTGTCGAGTGTACTTCGTTAATAATAATTCATTGTACTATATTTGTTAAATTTGAATTAAATGATATAAATACCATAGCATATCGAAGTCGACTAAAAATGTTTCTGAGATGGTCTAACAACCTATATTACTAACTACTAAGTATATTTTAAGATATATTTATAATTTAATCAACTGTTTATTTTACTGTCAGTAATACGGAATGTTTAAATGATTTCTACCGAAAAAATTGCATTTTAAAATGTCCTCTTGTCTATAAAATATAATATACGTTAAAAATTGAATGTAACCACCAATAATATTTTCAAACTACAACTAAATAATTTAAATTGTTATTCGTTGTTAAAAAATATCTAATTTCATCCAAAATTATAGTTCAAATTTCTTTCAAAAAAATTGAGTTTATATAATATTCTTTTTAGATTTTTGGGTTACAGTAACAATTACTTATAAGTTATGAGTAATCATGTATTACAGTTTCAATTTTTAGTTGTAAAAATTGAAAAATTTATAGATTTTAACAACAAAATAAGTTTTGTGATTTTGAACAAATTCATCTTGTAAAATCAATACATCAATCGCCCCTCTCAGAATATACAAATATTTATACGATTCAAAAAATATAACTTATTAGGGAAAACTTTTAACTTTTATAATATAAAGAAAATTATTTTTTCATCTAAAACACATTAATATTTTCATTTTTGTAAAAGGGAAATTGTGAGTAAAATACTTCATCTTATTTTGTGAAACTATGAAATAAGGGGTATTTATCGTTTGTAACGGATAAAAGTTAAAATTATCTAATTCTTTATTAACTTTACTTTTATCTTTTTCCCACTTCCATCCTTTTTACGCGACGTTTAATTTTGTAATATTACGTTGTTCCGATTGGCTCACGAATAACTCACCCCCTACAGGAGTTGCCAATTAGGTGTCTTGTTTTATACATAAAAAGCTTTGAGCTTTCAAATAACGCACTTTATTTTTTTATTAAGGTCAAACACCCGATGTTATAGCTAGTGGTGTAAAAGGGTTCTTTGTCAGCACCCACCAAGTTTAATGGAGACAACGACGGCGGCAAAATCTAATTTCGAATAAGGGGGCTATAGACATTTTTCTCACGACTTCGTTTAGAAAATAAAAATTGCGATATTTTGTAAGAAAACGAATACTGGAGTTGAAGGGTAAAAATGAAAATAAACGAATAACCACGATTGAAGTGCTGTTATACAAACGTTTAGAAATGAAATGTAGTTATATAAGAAAATAAATAAAATACGAATCGTAATTTTAACGAAAATATTACACAAACAAATAAAACGAATTTACATTTATTGAAAGAAAATATTTCAACATTTAAAATTAGGTGTTTATAATATAAAGTATAGAATAATGTAAGAGTTACGGTTATTTTAGAGTTGAGCACTTGAGTATTTTATTGAATATTATTTCGATTTCAAATTTATAAGATATGTATAAAATAAAAAATGTCATTGCAAAACGTATACTATTCATCTGATTTTAAGTATGCCACGGTTACTTAGGTTAAATGAGAAGACATAATAAAGGTGATGTAACAAATGTTTTATAATTCATAGGTAAAAACTATCAAAATAATGTATTAAAAAATAAAACAATAATTTATTTTTGAAGGGATCGATAAAACAATAACTTGGATAAACCAGGTAGAGGTAACAAACATGGGTAGTAATATATTACTAGTGGTGAAATAAATGGCTACTTTAAGGTCGGATAATATTGCTTGTTATTTTTAAAGGGCTATACTAAAAAAATCATTATGCAAATTGTATATTGTGTTATTCCACAACACAACTATCTAAATGCGTTGATCCACAGAACTTTTAGTTTATAAGAATATGTAAACTATAGTTATGTACCCTTTGTAATAGGTTATAGAACATGAATGCAAATAATAATTTTCCACCACATTATATGAGAACTACATGAAATTAATTGTAATGGTAATTTCAACAAAACGTATTCAATATTACCTATCAATTATCATATATAAATAGGTTGTAGGTACACCTATTTCCTAAATGATATTAAATAAAAAATATAAAACATTTATCAAATATTATTTTATTAGAGATACATTAAGGTAAATAAAATACTAACCCATAATCCTTTTGACTTCTTTTTGACTGATGAACACATTCAAGTGACCTGTTGCACTTGACAAGCAATATAGCAAGAGAATTGTGATGAGCCCCATCTGTGTTTATGCTGTTGTCCTCTAAAATAAAAAAATATAACTTATATATTATGTATAAAGTGTATACCTCGGTGTATACAATATACACATTTTTTTTATAATCACATGTTACACTTATGTAATTATATATGGACCACATGGACACATGGTATGATTATGAGTATGACGTCATATTGTAATTTAGTAATATTATGTAGTGGTTCACACGCCGACATGAAGCATGCAGAGAATACAGTTTTAGAAGTCGTTAAATTCTGTTAACACATTAAATGATGAGATCATTAATGTTAATTAAGAGTGACTAATGACCGTAACCTTTAATATAAAACAAACTAAGAACTTGAATATTAATTTCTAATAACTAAAAAATAAAACGATATTTTTACTTTATTTATACTTTAAACGAGTAAGTGTAATAACAGTGCATACACATTTTTCCTGTTCTCGTTTACGTTTTACATAAATATAATAATATCGATAATATTTATTTTGAACTACAATTTTTAAATTTTCATAGTATTCATAGAATGATACGACTATACGACTTACCTACTGTATCAAAAGAAATTTAAAACATTTTGACACAAATGAAGTTTAAAAAGTTGAACATGAGCATATTCTTATAGCGTCTATCTCGTGTCTATAAACTAAAATTTCAACAAAAGAGGAACTTTTGACAACGTTATTATAGAAGTTGAATAGAAAATTATGATAAATCTACCGAAAAACCTTTGTCTTCGGCTGAAGGATGTAATTGATTGTCTCTATCTTACAAGTTACAAGTAGATACATTTATTAAATTAGGTAGGTACTTAGTATTCACTTAAATGATAATTAATATGTATAACATAACATGATAAACTCGCGCACACTGCATAATTTATATAGTTTTGTTTTTGCAGTTATTTTAGATTCCGAGAGATTAATGTACATATTGGTTTTTACTTTAAACAATGATGTGTGTTTTTTTATTTATTTTTTTTTTTGTGTCGGTCATCACGGTTTGGAGCAGTAAAAATGTTCGATTTCCTAAAACAGCAACTTTTCTGGTAGGAAAGTGAATCTAGTTGGTGCATTCAGGAGGTCAAAATTTTTCAAAAGCAACAGGAAAAACAAAAAAAAATTAAGGAAAAACTGGAGTTTTTACATAAAACTAGTTTTCGAAAAAATCGATTTTAGTTATTAGTGTAAAAAAAACGACCATTGATACTTGAAATTTTCACTGAATGCCTGTGTTAGCATTTTCTTTACACTATACAATTTTCAAAATATTATGACTTGTGATGAGCATAGGCATTATAGGCATATGAAATCTTAGATTATCATTCGTTTTTTTAAATTACTTACTGTCGATAAAAAATGTTTCGCTCAGTCAAAGAACTGTAATACAAGGTTCCTTGTGAGTTGTTAATGGAAATTAAAAAAGAAGTTGAGTTTAAATCCACATTATTTTTTTTTTATTTTGACAAAATTCGTGTAAATCACGATAATTTTCCAAATTATTTTAAGTTAGAAATTTCTTAAAACATTTTCTTTTTATATTTAAGACTTAAATATGTAATACAAGATTCCTTATACGTTTGTCTACCTTCATGAAAAAAAAATTTCTACCGGAGAGTCAAATTAAATTTTGATGAGCGTTGAAATATTTACAACTGGGTACATTGGGTGTTCATATTCACTCGATTTCTCATGAAGCTTGTTATAATTCAAACACGAATAACTGAAGACACTTGAAATTTACACCATATGTTTATTTTATCAATTCATAAACTTAACAAAATTTTCAAAATATTTTTACTCGTTTTAAGCCTGTTGACGAACATTTTCAATTTTATTTTCAAATGAATTATTATAATACAATTATATTGGTTGAGTCAAAAAATATGAAAATTCAATACAAGATTCTTGATATATTATTTTAATAGCAGATGAAAAATATTAAAAATACATAGGCCCGATTTTTTTTATAAGCATTCACAGTTAAAATTTTGACAACATTTATCAAATTGAAAATTGAAAAATGATTTTGTAGTAAAAAAATTTACAAAATTTTCAATTTTTATAGCTCGGGATTGAAAATAGGTTTCACTTAAGCGATTTTTTTCGTAACTAAAAAATCTAAAAATATATATAGTTATTTTTACAGACATTTTAAGTTCAAATTTAGACAAAATTACATATTAACACAGAGAATAACGATTTTTGTCATTTTTTTGTAATTCGGTTCCAAAACACCTCAATTCAATCAAAATGTCCATTTATTACAAAATTCCAAAAATTAAAAATTACATAGTATTGATGCATGAAAAAAATCGTTCACGTTTCAACCACAGTTAAATTATTATAAAAGTAGGTAGGTACATGTTATCCGTTGGATTTAAATTTTAAATACAGATAATTAATATCGTATTTTGTATACTTATACTGTATGTGTCTCGAAAATATTAACAAACGATTTTCCTTTATAAACACAGTAAATCTATAAATTATAATACTATTACTTATTTAATCTATTGCGTGCAATTACTACGTATTTCTAGAATTCTATATTGAACTGTGAAAGTGTTTTATTTGTTAGTAGGTTACCTATCTACACAGCGTTTAATCAATTTATAAATAATAAACACCACATAATAAATTAATATTAAATTTCCCAAAATTCATTTTGTTGATCCTAATGGGATAAATGTCTGTTTGATTCAGATTTAAGTTTCAAAATTAGGATGTTTTATTTTAATACAAGTCACTGGGGACATATCAGATTATATGGGATCAGTGGTGTAGGAAAGAAATTAGTTTATAGCGACCGTTCTTACTTTTAATCAGAATATAGGTATAGTAAAATAAAAGTAAATATTCGGTACATTTATTATCTGCTGGTAATCTTGAATTAAATCAAAGAAAGATATATTTAAATATTTGGTGATAAAAATAACCAAACAACAGAATTTGACTTCCAAATAATAAAATAATATATCATTATGGGACCTACTGTGCAATTATACTGCTGGTTATTTGACATACTATTTGAACTAATCGGTGAAATTCGTTAATCACTTATGATAACGTTTTTATATTTATATTTTTATAAAATTTGGATATGATTTTTAATTTTAGAACTCGTAGTTTAATACTATTTTAAGATTATATAATCATTATGTGTAAAACATTTCGAAAATCTAATCTAATAATATTTTATAAACATGTCCATAATATTTCATTAACACTTCAATGATCCTATTTTTATAACATTTCTAAAAATGATGTTCAACTAATCAAGGTATAATTAATATCTTAAAATATATTATACATGTACATTTTGTTTTTTTGTGTGACCACTTGTCCACTTACCTACAATATTTAATAACTTCCTATTAACATTGTCGTAAATCGGGTTTCATAAAGAATAATTGTTAAATATTGAGTTATTTGTAGTAATGTACACTGTCCAAGTTAAGAAACGTAGTCGTGGCCGACTTTTGCCATGGGGCGTGGCAATACTCGGCAAGTGTACAAATAGTTGACAAGGTGGGGGAGACAAACGGGTGTTTTTGAGGCATGACCAGTTCCCACCAAAAAAGTGGTACCCTGATTTACACAATATAGCCCTTTTCCGCGGAAAACAAAAAGGTACGATTCCCATTTCCGCCAAAATGTATTTTTGTGAAAAGACGTTTCTGTCAATTATTATTTGGGAACCATGTGCAAATATAACATATTTTTATCATATGAAAATGTCCTTATCTTTATATAATTACATATCGCATATCCATTATATTTAAATATTTGGATACTTCAAATTAAAGCACAAGTAATAAAATTATACTGTCTTAAAGATATGAATTATAATGCAAGTAAATAATAATAAACTAGTCAAGTATAAGTACAATTAAAGTAAGTCAAGTTTTTAAAAAATCACATAATCATTATTATTAAATATTTAAAAATGTCATAAAAAATATAAATGATATCACAAGTCTAGTTAAGAACGGTATTACCTGTTTGACAAACACAACAGATACTGAATCCAAATATAATAACTTCACATTTTTCAGATAATTATTGTGTGCGAAATATAAATAAACTATGATACTTTTGCTTCCGTTATCGACGATTATCAACAACTATCAAGATTATTGCTGTATATATTGTTGTACCTGTGGTCTCCGCAATTATTTACAAATGTCACTGCTATTATATGTTACATCACTATATTTTATACATACCATAACATATATTGCTTAAAATGTTAAACCATTGGTTTCCAAACTTATTTTGATGGAAACATCTTTTGGTGGGAAAGGACTATGGCGGAAACGGGTAACCTCCTGTATCCTGACTGTTGCCCAACGAAAACTAGTCGCCACCGACTACGTTTCTTAACTTGAATAGAGTATAGTATGTCTCCAATTTATATATTTGTATTCACTTAAGAAAAATATATTATTACAGTCCATTTATTAAATAATAAAATGTACATCCGATATTATACGTAAGACAAACGATTATTTAATCGAAGTACATAGAAATATTAATTGAATAAAGGTATAATGTATGTTAGACCTAACCTAAACTATGTAGGTTGTTAATATTTTTACTCGGGTTTTGTATTCGATTTATTATGTGTGTCAAATACATATTTATTATTGAAGGTTTATCTTTAATTCCTCTTGTCTATTGAGCAAAATTAAATTCAAACAATTTCAATAGACTTCCCTTGTGCTGGTACCTATACCTCATTTTCCGTTTCACTACACACGTGGTGTTTTTGTATAAGGTCCTTAAAGGTTATTCTTCTTTCAGTCGATCACCTGTCAAAATAGGCTCAACGCGTTTTTATTGTGTTCAATTTTTGTATACCTTACCCAAATATGTATAGATAATAACCATGTGGTATTGTGGTAAACAAATCCAAGGAAATTATGATGTATGTATCTTATGGGAATATAACAATGGGAGTGTGCGATAATGCCCAAGGGTTCCTTCCAAGTTAAAAATAAAATATTTAGATTTTGGGTACACATAAACATAAAATACAAACAACAGGTTATAAAGATTGATTGCTATTTCCTACATTACAATTTACAATGTTAATTATTGTTATACACATTACACAGAATCTATTTTAAAATTATATATAGCCGTACAAAGATTATTATAGAATCATATTGGTTTAAGACTTGATGAAAAATTAATAATTCAGAAATAAATATTTCAACCATTTTTCCATAGCTATCCATCTTCAGCATTCACATAACAACGAGAGTGCAAATCCATATTATTTAAGAATACTACTAAATATTATTTTGCGGTTATTGTTTTATGTTTATTACCCTCATTTCCATAGCCGGATATTATTTTATGGAGCTGAATATCTATTCTGATGTTAGGATCAATAAAAAAAAAATACTTAGAAAAATTCAAAACGGATAGTTAGGTGAAATTTAAAATCTTATTGGGGGAGGGGCAAGACAGGGCACTTGCCCCCCCCCCTCCCATGGAAAAAAATATTATGAACTTGTAGCTCAATAAATATTACCACAATATTACCTTATTACCGAAATTTTTTATTTTGACCCCCCCTAAAATGTTACCTATGAGCGCCCATGGTGGTACCTATTTTTACACTGCTCATCTGAACGAAGTATATAATAGGTACGCTTATTATTCAAATATTCAATTAACTATGTATTTGGATATTGCAAACCTTAAAATCAATAATCACATTATTTATGGGAAAAAAATGCATTAGGTATAACACCTACGTTATGGACCAGGTTTTTTTTATGATAATTCTATATCAAACTTAGTACACTCATCAAAAACGTTGATCAAGTATTTCTTTTTAAAAATAATTTATTTAAAACCATTATCAATTTATGTGTATATTTTATTTCAGTTATAGATTATCAAAATTAAAAATTAAAGTTGGATATCATTATAAAAGCGACCTTTGAATAAACAAATTATGATTAAAACAGTTTGAACATTTATATTTAATTTATATTTATATAAAACTATAAAATATCAAATTAAATAATCAGTAGATATTTCTATTCCTAAGCATTTCCCAAATTCGTAAAATATTTTCGCCAAACCCGAGGTTCCCGATTGTTACTGTTGACATATAAATTTATTACAATTTACCATTTTTTTTTGGAAAATTACCCAAACAACAAAATTGATTCGTCTAAACCACCTAAAGTAACCATCATCTTCCTCGAATATCTAATAAACATGCGCTATTCGGGGGGGGGGGGGGCTAATTGAAACTTTTGGTTCATTCATATTCAATTTGTTTACGGGTACCTACAGTAATAAAAAAACATTTAATTTTAATTACTAGTGCCACTCACAAATAATATAGCAACGTTTTGAAAAACGTTGTAGAAAAACACTTAATACTAAATATAATAACAATTAATAAATAATAAATAAATAATACCTTTAAATTACCTAACATCATAATATCTATCTTAATGATTATATAGTACATTTAATAACTCTGTATTATATAACAATAACTAATAACTAATAAGTAATATATCTATTAAAATTAAAATAGTGTTACAATATAATATCAAACCATTATACTATTATGCATTTGCTTATACTTCTCACGTACATGTAACGGCAAATAAAAAAAATATTTTGAAATTTGTTATTATTACTAATCTAAAGAAATGTATAATTTTGGATGATTTCAGAGTTAAAACCGTTCAAAATAAAAAAATTTGTATCCAGTGACGTACTGTTTCATATCAAGCGTATAGGTCTATATATATCATTAATGTATCTACATTAGTCACAAGTTAAACATAAAAAAAAGGTGGATTTTATATAATACCTCGTACCTACCTAGTACCTACTAACCTAACCAATACATAATATGTTATATTTTGTCCTTTGCGAACAAATTAAATTAAATTATCATAATATGATCGTGTTTACCTTTTTTTGTTACTATTTTTTATTTCAACAATCTAGTGTCCGTCTCTGCCGAGTTTAGCATCATACTGGTCCATTAAAAAACAAACAAAAATTCACGATTACACACGATACGAGCAGGTACCTGCGTAAATCCCTCCTTTCACACTGTTCGTATTATCATATAACTCGTGTACGAAACAATAACAATAATATTATTAGTTATTGAGACGATCGTTTTTTTCTTTTTTTAATTTTCGATAACAAACTGCGACACCGCCATACAGCAGCATACACACGACAGAACTACAAAATATATTAAATTCAGAAAAAATTGTATTGCGCCGAACGCGGTACGACGCCGTCGACTCTCGTGCGCGGGACAATCGCGACACACCGGCACGACGACACGCGGAGAACTGTTGGCCCACGTGGTACCCCGGTTGCCGGTGGCACGTCGCGCGCCGTCGCCGCCGGACCGCGGTTGCACCGATCCGCCGGCCGTACCGAGAACATACGCGTCGTATACCGCGGTAAACGGCGTGGTGCCCACCCGCTGCAGCGGCCGCCGACTGCTGCAGATCGACTGTCTCCGACTCCAACCATCAAATATTCATATTGCGGACCGCGCGTGCCGTCGTAAAGTGCACGGGTCTCTCGACTCTCGGGGTTTTTGTCGTATACTGCAATAATTATTCCAAGGCAAATGGATTTCCCCACAGAGGCGGCCGGGACGCGACGAGAAAAAAAAACAAAAACAAAATAATAATAATAAATACGATAGGTTGACATTATATTATTATAGCAGTTTTGTTATTGCACTGGTATGAGTTTTATAGCTCCTTTCCCGCGGCCACGCTCTTCGGGAAACTTGTAGTCCCGCACGCTCGTTCGCTTATAAAAACCGTTCGATAGTGTCTACATACTTGTCTTGAGTTATCTACAGCACACTATATGGACTGTTAGGTACACTATTACCTTAAACATTTACCGAGAAATTAATAGTTGTATCATTATTACGAAGAACATCTGCATAATATAATCTAGCAGTAGAGAAAAAATTAATTTTATAAACATAATATAGGTATGCTTAGCTGTAGTTCATGGTAATAATTTTTCAGTATAAATGTATACGTTAGCATTATATAAATTCTGTAATACTACAAAATAACTAGTTATTTCATAGAATTACAGGTACTTTCAGTTACTATTGTATTGAATATTTGAATGAATTCATCAATACTACTTAACTAGTTATTATACATACTCACTAGATATTTTATAAACCAACAATAACCGCTTTATTTATTGTATTTAAATCAACTATGCTTGAACCTATACATAAAATATAATATTCATCTTTAAAAAGTCGATTGATTAGAATTTATTAAAATGTTGAACAAATTATAAATTAAAAACAAAAATTTAATGTTAATATTAAGTCAAGCAAGCTAAATTACTATACAAAATATAAATATTCATTTATTTCACTTCAATTTATTAGAATTATTGAAAATTATCAAACTAACCAGTCGGTCGTACAGCCGCAAAAATAAGTCTAGTCAATGTCAAATGGTGTGGTTCAATATTATTTTATCTTACTATTTTCATAAATAAAACGATAACAGCAACAAGTAATTTTATTTTATTTTATTGGACATAAAGACAGCAGCAGCCTTAGCCATGATTGGTCCGACAGTAACTTATAAGTTATAACATATAATATTTTAGATACGTATATATAAACTTAACTTAAGGATATGGTTCATATTTCATTACACAAATTAAGTTGTTTTTTTCAAATAAATATAATTGTGATTGGATCCGGACTGAAGATTTCGCACAGATGTACAGAACAGAAGGTTTCCGATCGATATTTCTGGTGATTATTGCATTCAGTTAAGATGTGCTTGATCATTGAACGCCGCAGGTAGGATATTTAGGTGAATCGGCTGTTGTCATTAGATGTCGCCGGGTAAGTGAGATTAGTTGAGACGATTTAAAATTGTTTCTGGTCTTCTGGCAAACAAATATTGTATATTATCTACTTATATATACTAATTATCAGTCCCGGTAATCTAATCTAACTAAATGATTAAACATTTCATACATTAGCAAAACCCTAACAATTATAGTATTCTATATATTAACTAGTGAATCCGTGTATTTTATGTAAACATTATAACAATATAACGATTCCAAATCAATATTTATAAGTACATCTGGAGCATTATTTATTTTATTATTTTACAGAAGTACATGTAAGAAGGAGTTGGGTGTACTGGAAATTAAATTTAAATTATTGACTACACAGATTGCTCCCTACCAATTGTTATACATTTTAAATTAACAAAGATTAAAATACCTATTAAATATTTCTTTACATTTATTTATACTCAAATATTTTTTATTTTTACTTTGTTATATACTTCTAAATTTGAAAAAAAGAATCATGGATCATACAAGTATATGCACTATTGTACTCGTTCATTGTGAACTTTCCACACGCTTATTCATATAAATAATGTTTTAGAAGTAATCATTCTATTGAAAACAGTTATTTACCACAACTTGCAATGAAGTGTAGGTATTCATCATAAATCATAATAAATTTGTAATTCCCGAATTGTTAATAAATTTTTCAATGTTCAACACTAATTTTGTCATAGTTGATAAAATAAGATATAATTTGTTCATATTAGATAAATAAAAAATCATTTAACTGACAACTATCATTGTTAAGATTACATCTTTCTTTTTTTATTTGTAGGCCAAGCTATTTTTTGGATTTGTACTGTTTTAGGGGGGGGGGGAGTTTTAAGCTCCCGAAAAGTTGCTTATAAAGTAATTTTGGATATAATAGGACATCATATTATACACTTATAGATTATTAATTATTAAATTATAATAATTGAAGAAGGACGTGGGATATTTACGTTGAACCAAAGATTAAAGAAGCTAATAACTGAGGATCCCCAACAATAGAGGAATAAATATAATAATGTACTACGTAAGCATGTAAATACTAAATTGTAAGCCAACCAAATGGTTGATAAACAATGTATAGTTTAATATAGTGTAATGTATAATATATTATTATTATAAATGTATAAAATATTATCGTTTGAATTTAGAAGCACTTTATAAGTGGTTTTATTCGGGTGCGGATGATAGGTAAATTTTTCGCTCGTATAACGATTGCAAATATTCGCTTTTTTATCGCCTGCTGCAACGCGGTGCCTACCTTAAAAGCAGACGATGAGACACCTGTTGTGAATTTCGACATAACCGATGAGCTCCAAAACTGAACGATGTGTTTTTCCTCTTGTAAGTTTAGTTCAACTCAACAGGTTACAGAAGTGGTTTATAAAATATTTTATTCAAAACATTTTGTAAGTGATATTACGATTATCTATATTATTTATAGTATACCTATATACCTATTACCTATACATTCTATAATATCATTACGTCTCCAGAAAAAAAATGAATTAAGTAGTAATAATATAAAATATAAATTGAACATTATATACATTTTTTAACTAGCCTCATAAATATTCAATTTCTTATCAGAAATGATGTTGAAATTGAAAATTGAAGCATTTTTTCAACTATAAAAAGTGTCTTCAGACACACAGAAAAAACACACACACACACACACACACATGAAACATTATGAAAAAATCAACACATATAATAATAATAAATATTACTTGGTATAGTGAATGTAAAACGGCTAATACGTAATAAAAATAAGTGTTAAAAGTTAAAGTTAAACAAAATTGGTTTGTTTTGTATTTTTATGCTTTATATATTGTATCCGTTAATCGTTATTAAAAACTATCTAATATCAACACAGATCTTCGCCTCTGGGCTTTGTTCAAACACTTAAACCCTATATACCTTTTGATTGAACAATTAATATTATTTTTTGGGTTAAACAAGTAAAGTAGATATATATTATATACTTAACTAAACGAGTTATAGGTAAATGTTAGTACTTACTTTGCACATTGCTTAACATTATAAATTAAAATATTTATTAATTTACAATATAATTATTCACCAACCTATACAACAAGTTTAATAATTTCATTAAAAAGTTCTGAGTAAAATGTTTTAATTACAATTGTGTAATGTAATCCCCAAAAATCTTACGATTATAGGATGTATATTGAAGATTTTCAGTCCATTAACATTATTATAATATTATACAAGCCATTATGGCCATTATTGAGATTTAATACATATTATAATACATATATAATATAATATACATAATATATACATATTATAACAAAAAAACAATAATATTAATTAGATAATACATATTACATACCCATATCGACTAATCTAATTAATTTGTATTTAAGTTTAATTTTAATTTGTAGAAAAAAAATAAAAGATTATATTTTATTAAACAAAATAAATTAAAAAGATTTTTCACTACTAAACAATTCTACATATTCTTTCATAAAACTATACTAGAAAGACTAATTCTTCAACAAATCATACCTCACATAGTCTTTAATACCATCCTCCCAAATACCCAATTTGGTTTCCGTTCATCTCATAGTACGATACATCAAGGTCTACTTGAGAAATGTCATAAAATCAATGTTAGTGTCCCTCAAGGTAGTATTTTTAACTTTTAACTTTTTATTGCTGACCCCCTCACTACCCAACAAATTATTGTGGCGGGTTATACCGATGACAAACTTGTCATGCCCATTAGTGAAAATCCATTAAACGCTTCATTAAACCTATTAAATCATATTAACCAAGTGGTATATCGAGTGGTATACTAAATGGAAAATTAAAATCAACCAAAATTAGTCAATCCACACAATTTTCACACAAAAATGGGGCATCTGCCAAACTGTTACTCTAAATAACATCTAGTTTCCCCTCGTCTTATACCGTTAAGTACTTGGGTGTATCCACCTAGATAAACGGCTGACACTTAATGCCCGTTTACGTATGCTCAGTCATCTTTATCTAAAAATGTTTGCTCCAATCTTAAGACTAAACTACAAATATATACATCTCTTCTAAACATAGCAGATAGCCTGATGAAGATGAGAACAATATTACGATAATGGGCGGAATTAAACATCGTATGATCGTTGGTTTCGGATTTCCTGCCATCAATGGATGAAATTGACGAGGAGTGCTAGATTCGTCTTCTTTCATAAGATTCGTTGATATGTTGTGATCGTTGTTGAAGTTATGAGTGTTACTGTTGATGAAGAAATGTTCAATATATTGTTTACGTCTAGATGGTCTATTATACATTGTCCTGTTTTCACTTGGGATCGGATGTGGTTTTCTGATTATGCAAAATACATATAATGCGTGAATTTTCTTGTTTCCACATGCCATTATTGATTCTAGTTTAACCATTTTTGTTCATCCAAATTACGTGATTCATATTTGTATTTGCCATCATGTACATGTGAGACCATCTCGAGCAAATTCAATTTTTAATAACCAATATTTACTGGGTGAACTTAAATTTTGTTACCCGCTTAGAACAAATAACGACGAAGGATAACAGCCGAGTCGCTGAGTAAGGTAATGCATACAATATTCTAATTGCTATAATTTCAAACCATCCTTAAGAAAAATATAGTCTATACTCTATAGCCCCTGAGGTAATGTAATATATTATTATACATTACAATTTGAGACGTATAGCTTAATATCCTACATATTTTGTAAACTATAACAACTAAGTAAATAAAATGTAATTTGCGGTTATATCGTTATTGTTGTGTTTTCATTTAGTTATTACAGGCTACAGTACCTATCCCATTATTCCTATTGAAACCATACACAAAACCACTATAGTATGTTATATAACTTTACATTAGCTTCTCATAAGCTTTAATATTATAAATTATGTACCAACCCCCAGCACCAAGTGGATAAAACCTTCAGGCACTGATTAAAAGCCATGATCGTACTTCAGTTAAACAGATAACTAGCAATATACAATTATTGCAATCAATAACATAAAAATAACTATAAATATTATACATTACATTTGTTTGTTTTTTTAGATTTTTAGTGAAGTGAATAAATTTATAATGTATTGATTTTACAATGATTTGTGTTTTTTTTCTTCCTGCCATAGAACCATCAACATTTGGGATAATAAAAATGCTCCGATTCCCGGCATCAGCATCGTTTCTGATGTATAATTGAATCTAGTTGGTACTTTTAAGTTATAATTCAAGATTAAAAACTCTTAGAAGTTTTTGAAAAAGGCATGTAAAACAAAGCAAAATGGTAATTTTTATGCCACATCAATTTTTCAAAAAAATATTTTTTAGTGTAATTCAAAAACTATGATAACCGTAGACACTTGAAACATTCACAAAATATTTATATTAAAATTTTCATACATAGTAATATTTCGACATTCTTCGAACTATTTATAGCCTTGAGAAAATTATCAATTTTGTAAATTGTTTTAAAAATATTCTGAATGAAAAATGTTTCACCTATAAAATAGCTTTAGAATTTAATTCAAGGTTCCTTATAAGTTTCTTTAAATTAAGTTCAAAAATATTAAAAACACATATTATGCATGATTATTTTTATATGCATTTAAATTCAAATGTAGAAACAACATATTTTCTAATGTTTACCTATAATATACATACAATGTAATATTACAGAAAGGAAAACTGACGAAAGCAATTTTTGATTCAAAATAAAAAGTAAAATATTAACATATTTAAAAACCAAGATAAAAATATTCAAAAATGGGTACAGTAAAAAAAGTCTTCGAAGTGTAATGATAAATGTCATAAAAACAATTTTTAATGGTTTTTTGTTTTTAATTTTTTTTACTCTAGAAATTCTATATAAATGTATAGGTTAACCGATAATTCTTTCTAAAATTACCAATATGGTAAATACATTTAATTTGACTATTTGTTTTTTAATTTTTTAGGTTTTTTCCTCGTAGTGTTTGTGTTCTCGGTACACATTTGTATGCAACTTTTAATGGTACGCATGCGACCCGTGTTTATTACTATTTTACTGGATATACATAAAAATATAAATCGACTAACATATTAGAATTTACTGGGCAATAATAAAGAATCAAAATAACTTTATATTTTACAATCTTTAAGACGATTTTAGTGGATTTTAATGTTTGTTTACAACTCGCTATTAATATATAGTATTACTTTAAATAGCGTTCTGCAGACTTTTCAGAGCCATTTATTTGTTTACTATCCTAAATAAAATAGATACGTATATTTTTTCCACCGTGCGTAATTTAGTAATAGATTTTATCCATGCCACTAAATATATCGTATTAAAACTGAAAAATCCTTTAAAATCAAAACGAATGCACCAAGATATTTAGTATACTCATTGCATGAGAAAGGAAATTATTTTTTGAAAAAAAACCAAGTAACTTTATGATTAACAGCTGTATTTTTGACAAAATAAAGTACTTTCCCATCAAATAATGGTGACATAATAATATGTAGAATGTTGTATGTACCTATACTATTGTGATAATTGAAAAATAAATCAAACACTCGTGACGCCGTGAAACACTTTGTCCTGGGGTACCTACTCAATCAAATCGGTTTTATAGTTTGTCAAATTTTGACATTATATCACTGTATTTAATTCACTACGACCTCAGCTATTATGTTATGATTCTTTGGGGAAATAATTCGTCCTGAACCCCCTGTGGTCTATAGCTACTTGTAGGTTTTTCTCCCTGTATAAAATATATACACAATTGTGTGCATTTCTGCGCGCCCTAGTTATCGTGTACAACGCGTCCTTCGGATGATTTGGCAATAATAGTTCCTCATTTTGAGCCCCATATACTATATAGTCATTGGTGACGGGTCATTAACAATGAAACAGGGGATAAAACTGTACGATCATTCTCTGTAGAACAGCTTAATATACAGGGATTGTTGAATAAACTTAAAATATTTCCTCAGATACAAAATTAAAAATATTATACTATTTTTGTACAAAAAAATAATATGCATGAGTACAATATACAAACTATATTATAATATTATATGATATATATTATACTATTTTGATTTGAATTGTCAAAAGAGAAATACTGTACAGCTGCAGTGGCGGCTCGTGTGCTCGTGATCCACCAAAAAATAATATCTTTAAGCTTCTTATAATAAACGGAAGGTAACTTACCTTAAGGCTATTGGTTACCGTGCACATTATTAAAAATCTAAAAATTATTTATTAAAAAAATAGTTCTATCAACTATTTAGATTTTAGGCTTTGACTGTAAGGCTGTTAATAATAAGATAATTTCGCGGAGCACAAAATCGTTGTGCACCAAGCGGCCGTACTAAATATACTATGCCCCGTTAGCCAATAACACCTGGTAATTTGGAACACAATTAATTTGTGCACCAGACCTATTTTTATCGTGCCATGCCGTTGTGGTAATCGTCAAAACGACAACGCTCCTTACACCTACTGAAAAACCGAAAAATCAGACTTATTTATTAGGTATATTAAAATTTATATCTACAAATCTATGTAGAAATTTTTGATAAAAACAAAACGTAATCGCGATAATTATTGTAGGTTCCTCTATAACTATGTGTAATGCAGTAAATACCTATTATTTCTGTGCAATGTCTTAGTGTTAGTGAGGGTTGGAATACCAAGTTTGATAAATTTTATCATTATTGTTAGTTGAACGTATTAATTCTACTGTGGTGTTTATAATAAACCTGTGAGCCGTAGCACGATTCTCTTAAATTTCGCAACCAAGTAAGTCCTTTTTGCCCCACCCTTTCTATCTGTCTTGTCTACTGTTATTAATTACCGTAAGGCGTGTTTCTCATTTCCAAACTCCAAATAATATGTAAGTTAACTACCTAAGTGTATTGCATTACTTAATTTAATATATTTAATTGTAAAATCCTGCCATTTTGTTGAATTTGTTGGACTATTTGATAAAGTAGACCAATTTTTAAATCGTAATTTTATCGATCCGAAATGTGCATTTATATGATATTTTTCAATAAAAGCATGAGTATCCAAAACTCAATTATTTCTATATTTATTGTTGATACTCATAGAGTTATACCTAACCTCTTTCTATAGATAAAAATAAACAATATACTGTGCTTTCCACTACATTATACATTTATACTTGTACATTTTTTATATAATTTATTTATATTGTATCTCTGCCATAGAAATGATTTGCAGTTATCTTTTGTTATACAGTAGTTTATCATGTATATATATATATCTATATAAATTATATATTATAAAATTTATATTATAAAACACTAGAAGGCATTTCTATCTCACATGCCAATACAACATTAATCGAAGTTTTGCATTCAAATTATTTGTTATAATAAATTATAATAAGTAACTAGATTAAGAAAGTAATTACTATTTTTAACGTTTATAATACCAGCTAAAATATCTACTAAAAACAAAAACATAGTTACGAAACACCATTTAACACAAAATTAAACTCCTACATTTTTCAGATTTAAAATTATTATTGAACTAAATTAAGAATTAATTACATTCATTTATTCATTCTACTTATATTGATATGGGTTATTTGAAAGGTTATCGAAACATATATATAAACATACCTCATACACATATATACTATATAGTTCAAGAACTCTATTTATTTAAACGTTTTAAATAACCCGAAACGTCATGAATTATGAAAATGTTAACTATATAGGTATATCTCTTATGTAGTTTTAAAATAATATACCTACTATTACATAATACAATTTCCTTATGTATAATATATTATATTTACTATTGACCAAGTAAATATTACCTTAAACTAATTTAAATTTCTTTAAAATAATACTTATTTTTTGTCATAGGAAACTAACCATAATATTTAATTATATACATTACCTTGTATATCTACGTACCTAGATATTTTTTTAACTGTTACGAAAGACGTTAACGACAAGAATAATAAATTTAATTGTTTTATTTTAAAGCAAATGTATTCAAAAGAATCTTATAACTTGGTTTCAGAATAAATATACTAATCAAAACTATAATAGTTTTCAAAAACAATTTCAAATAGCTATCTATTGAATATTTGAACTTATTAAAAAAGAAACAATACAACATTCCAAATTATAAATTATAATAATTTGTTTGCATAATAAATAGTTACCTATTGGTGTAAATCCCCAAATTAATAATAATTTTTATCATTTAAATATCTGTTTTATTTACATATATATAATCCAAAAAAATATTCTAAGAACATTGAAATCTATTCATTGAAGTGTAGTATTTTTCTTCCAAATTCATAATCCTTTACTTTTTACATACCTACATATAATATTATATAGGTATACAATTTCATGTATTATACCTAACAATCTAACATCAATTTACTTATTGTTCTATATTTGATTTCTCTTGCAATGTGAAATTTAACAACGGATATTTGAAATATCATATTTATCTTGGCATTACCGTGGTAGTAGTTTAGTCATTTAACATATGTAGAAATGTAGAATACTAGAATGGATTTCAGAGGAAGAAACCTAGCTAAGTAGTTTACATATTGACGTACAAATTACTACATTTCTACCCAAATTATTCCGATATATTGTGTTGTAATCGAAAAATAATCAAGCTACTGTATCAATAACATTCTTACCTATACCAATATTGTATTCATTTGTAACACGGCAATCGGCAACACGAACATTTTGTTAAAATATTAGCTCAAAATATCACAGAGTAACCAGAAGGATCACTTACTCTAATATTATAATAATTATGGGTTCTTAATGGGGATAGATTTGCCATACCTGTTGGCATATCAGTGTAGCCTGCATAAAGGTAATAATCGATGGTACAACTTATTTATACAATAAATATCGTAGATTTATCAATTATCACTTAAAAATAAAATATTTATTACAGATAAACCATAGACCTTATTCTCATAGACGGAGCATGGTGGACGTTTTCGTGGTGAAAGGTGGCTGGGCACCACATGTTGTTCCATACTTCTGCGAGAGTATAAGGTGTATGAGAATAACAGAATCATTCTGAATATTTACCACATTTGTTTACAACGATAACATCAAAAATATGTAGAAACAATTTCAGCAGCAAAAGATAACTTTTATTTGGGATCAAATTTTGGTTACACTGATAAACCGAAAATATTTTACCGATTTTCGAGTTCTCATTAAGTGATCCGTCTGATTATTCTTGGTTAAAGTTTGGATAAACGCTGTGATTATTAATCTTGTGTATAACATATAATATTATGACAAAAACAATAATCTTCTGTTCAATTGCACGAGTCATGCACAATAGGATAGTTTTGAAATATATTGGGCATGAGCTTGAAGTTGAGGAGATTGTTGTACTCATGGTTGAAGTTTAAGTTGTTCAGATCACTATCCGGTCACATTTTCTTGAATAATTTCCATTTTTATAAGTTTATTAGCTACACGCGTACCCCCGAGCTTTTAGCAATTATTATATTTATCGATGCATTGCACTCAACAATAGGCTATGTTAACGATTAACAACCGACTTGTATAATGATTATGTAAATGTATTCAAATTTAAATTTAAATTCATTTACCTATATACATTCAACGAAACAAAAAAGATAGTATGTTTTTGATAAAAACGACGTTATAGTGTAATTAGTAATTAGGTACGATAATAAAATACGCATATTACAATCGAAATAATATTGTGTATAACGTATTATAGTATAATATATTACGCGTATGACCATAATATATAATTATATATGTTTATAAAATATTATAACATGCCTACTTTACTTAGGTATGTATTATACCTATACGGAAACAAAAACCATAGTTTCTATACTTCGATTAACGAACGTATCCTGTAAAAGTTATACAGGACATTGCTCGTTAATCATTATGGTCGTTATACATAATATTATATACTGTTAATATATATAGGACCATAGGAGCTTATATACGAGATATATTTCAAATATATTTACCAGTTGGTTATCGGTTATTGGCATCTTTAACCGCCCCGCCGCAATGACGCGTCGTATTAAATACGTCCAATAAAATTGACCGCGTCCAACTGCGTTTCGAGTGGAGCACGAGCACTGTAAACAATACAACTTTATTGTCGGACACAGACGAATTTCCGTAATTTATAACATCAATTCGTATCACAATTGAGTCCTTCGTATACCATCGTCCGGGGTCGATCACACATTATTACCGATTCGCATCGATATTATACGAGGATAATTGGCCGACTGCGATTGACGACTTAACGACCCATTATCCGGCACACCACTCGTCGTCGATGTTGGTGTACACAATTTAAGGGCAGATGGACATTCTAGCAGTACGAGCATTGACGTGTATATGCTAATAATATTCTTTTCAGAAATGTATACACTGCGGCGTGGGTAGCTTATAATATACACAATACATTTCGCTGGCCAAACTAATCGGCGACGACATGATATTGTTATACGTATACTCGAGCAATATTTTTACGTCATTTTATCAATTTATTTTTCAAGTATTAATAGTCCTTAGGTATACGATATTCTCCCTCTCTCTCTCTCTGACTCTCTCTTTCTCACTCCACCACTCCACATACGCGGTATCGCCGCAACAACCCCACACGAGGTGCTGGTGCGCAAATATAATATATATACCCACACGCGCCTACATATATAATACAATATAATATATAAATATAATAGTTACGTGTATTTCCACGGGGCCGATAAATTTATGACAAACCTCCAAACGAGCGGGTATGCATGCGTGTGTGTGTGTGTGTGTGTGTGTAAAGGGTGCGATACAGCCAGGCTATAAATCAGCTCGGTACGTTTGTTTGTGTTAAAATCCGATACACACAATGGCCGGGTACGGGCTCCACGGGCAGCCACGTGACGAAGGGTCTAGGGCCGGATGAGGAATTGCAAACGGCGGGTTCTAGTGACGTTGACGAATACCGCGTCTCCGCCTCCCGAAGGATGGTGTGGCAGCCTCGTGTGGCTTAAACGATCCCTTTTTATGCACAGTGGCAATTTTTCTTCTTGTGTTTTTTGTTCTGTTATTATTATTATTTTCTGTTCGTTCCCTCGGAATACCAGCTCTACGCGCCTCTATACACAGGCAGCATCGCGCACTATATATACCAGCTAATGCCTAGGTCTAATACACTTGTGTGGCTAGAGCGTGTAACACGCTGTAGCGATGCGAAAAAGTGTTCGGCCAGTTATTCAACAGTTCTACATCACAACATCTGGTTGCAGCCACATGGTACGTATATAATATATATATATCATTATGTCTTGTGTCGTTTCTGCCCAATTTGTAAGCTTACTGCTCATCCATCGGTCAAGGGACACACTTAACCGATGGTCTGTGAGCCGAGTCGTGCATGGTTCCAATAAAACAACGTCAACTGAAGGCACAGGGGTTGATTCATTACAATTTCATTGTAATGACAAAAATATTGGCAAATCTGAGAATCGGTTGACATTGAGTTTAAATCACGAACTAAGACAGAATTTACTGGAAATGAAAGCCTAATCACCGGAGGCTTAAACCAATACCGTCTCATAAGAATGCGTAGCTCATCTGATGTGAACTAGTTATTTTAGGACCTATCAATTTCCAAAACACTAACACAGTGTTATTATTCTATTTAGTTGATATTATGGCAAATCTTGTACTTTATTTACATTAATACATAATAATTTTATTAATAGGTATACCAATGTATACCAACTATAATTTATTGGTCTATAATAAAAATATTTTTTTAACACTGAAAATAGGTAGTATATTTTTCCCTGAAAATATCAATAAAATATCTATGATAGAAATATATCATATAATACTGCCGTAAGATGAGCTATGGTTTCAACGATGCAGTACGGTGAAAGATATTTCAACTTTTAAATAGGTTCCTATACCAGCTATATTCTAAATTGTGGCTCGAGCAATCTAAATATTTAGTATTATTCTACTAGTATCCTATTAAACATATTTTATAGAGGTTGGTTGAACCTAATTTTAAACAAGCCGAACCGAACAGAACTCAAACAAAAGTTTGAAATAATAATAATTTATATTATTTGGTATGGATTTGGCTCAAGTCCGTATTTTTGAGTTTCACCCACCTCTAAATAATTTTGAAAAGTTTTTATTTTAATTAAGTCGAATATCGGTTCTAAATAACATTTTTCCATCTAATTTGTAATTGTTATTTTAATACTGATGCACTCAAAATTAAAGCATTATACTCAAGATATACAGAATACAATAAAATTATAAAACTAAAATGTTGACTGTTTATTTGTATAATTTTAGTTTTTATACAAATATATAAGTTTATTTTTATAGCCAATTTGTTGTATATTCATAAATTTCTTTTCTGTCTGTTATCATTGAAGCATTACTTACCGTGGCCTGATTAGCAGTAGGCCCTAGACATTGTTCATAGTGATAATCCGGACCTACAATCAATAATCATTAATACTTTATCTGGAGCAATAAGTAAAACAGCAACCAATGTATTACTATAAGCAGAGAAATTTAAACTTGAAATTTTGTTTTCGTGGTGTATTGTAAAATGTTTCAAAATGTTTAAATTATTGTTTTTCCAAAGGACCACAATTATAAACCGTAACGTATGAAATTAAAAAAAAACTATGTTTGTAAAGTTGTAACACTTCAAACCTACTTAAATAATGTTTGAAATCTCTTATAATCAAAAAATCATAAATGACAGAATAACGTGTATAAATGAGCTTTTATATTTTTATAGCTCCCTGTAGTATAATTACAACATAAAGGTGTTGAACACCCTAACTGCACAAACACACATGTTACTCACTCACCCTATATGGGGTGTAATCTAAAAAATAAACAGAAGAAGTCTTTGGTTTAAGTTTAATATATTATCAATTGTGTCCACCCTATATAAAAGTATCACTTGATTGAGTACAAATGCACTTATATTACTAGGTTGGACGCTGCACAACGTAATTATTCGTTATAATTTATGTATGTGTACTTAGTCATATACATGGACGATGGAATCAAATTAAAATAATGCATTTTATGTGTGTAAATAAGTTTCAGAAAACTATGCTTTCAGTTAATTTTGCTTTCTTATTCAAATTGATATAAATTTAGTCTAGAAAAATATAAATGTATACTGCAATAAAAAAAAACTTTGGCTATTCTGCCCATAAACTTAATAATATATTCAAAACTTAAACTCATCATCCCCTATGCAAACTTAATAATATTAAACTTTTTTGCGTGTATTAAACAATAAGAATACAAACATATTCTGCGGATAATGGCTTAGAAACTTTCTACTAAAAAATGTTGGAATAAAATTAAATGTATTAAAATATTAATTAATATAAAAAAAAATCATAATAATTTAGTGGTCGTCGGTAATTTATATAATTATTATATTAATTCCATATTCAAAGAAAAACTTATAAATACATAGACTTTTAATTTATTTAATAAGAAACAATTTTAAGTCTCTATAGTTGATGATCACTTCTGGTAGAAAGCTTTAACAGAAAATATTCTTTTACCTAAAAGCAGTTAATGAGAAATATTAAATAAGTTGTAGTTTATACGCCATACAAATAATATACCAAAATGTATAATTATTATTGCTGGGATTTCAACAAATTTAATGGCATCAAACTATCAAAGTCACAGCTCTCAAAATCTTAGTAAGACATTAAATATTTTGTTATTTTGTAATAGTTTTAGACAAATGTTGTAACTATTGATGCTTTTTGAAGCGTGATTTAGATTTGTTCGTCTACAGTGTAGAGTCTACACCGTTCGTGTTTGTTATATAAAAACGAAATTACAAGAGGTTTAAGCACGTTGTCTTGTTTGATGAAAATCCTTTCGGTTCTCGATAAGACTGCTACACATACTTCTAGACACGCACAAGCATTATACGTATGACTGATTTTAAGATAGTTATTCAAAGGGAGATTTTAATCGAAAAACGCTTTTGTCAAATGCACAAATCCAATGGATTTTATTCGTTATTAAGTGCAAAAGTAAAAGGAATCAATTGAATACGTTAAAATGAAATAACTTATCGGGGTAATTAACAATTCAAAGTAAGCTATACATATGCCATTTTCTTAAAATATATTATAAGCGTTGATATTACCATAATTTATTAAGTTATACATACAAAACTAACCACATTGTTCATGATGTAGTATTATGACAATAACCATAATTAAATATTAAAACATTTAGATGAATAATAATTACGTCAATTTACATTTTACAAGGTAGTACTTACCTAAATTATTTTCATAGTTATACATCGAATTGTTGAAATTTCCAAGTCATACATGTATTACAATAGATTGTTAAATCGAAATTAAATGATTTATTTGGCAAATTTTAAAAATGTTCATTTGAACCAAATGAAGTGTTCTACTGTATTATATATTTATATATAATGTAATTTGGATGGTTATTTCTGCCAGAGTTGTATAAAAACGAAATGTTTAATGATCAAAAACATACATTTTTCAGTCTTACAATTACGTGTGCCTACCTGTTATATATTAATTATTGAAATAACAACATGATAATAATATTATATAATACTTACCTAGAACTTATATTTTTAAATCCTATAAATCGTATAAAAAAATCAATATCAAAATCTATCACCTGATATTTCTTTTGACAAGTACCTACATCATGCAGGTGTATATTATTCAAGCAAGATAATTGTATTAACTTTCATTTTCATTATCAGTTGGTCAATAATTATTATTTTTTTAAAAAGTTTATATAACTAAAAACATTTTCAGCTATTTCAGAAGTTTGCAAAAATAAATTTTAAAATTTACCAAAACAATGGACTCTTGAGGTTGAAATAATCACCCTGTTCACTGCTGTATAGGTCGCCTGCGTTCAAACAATACTGTTCATTGAAACATGTTATTATATTACCACAATATCTTCATTTTTTGTTTTTTAATCATAACCCAAACACCCACCCATTGTATTTGTTCAAAACTTAACACTTAACCCCAGGATTCTGTGTAATCGAAAACAGCTAGGGGTTAGAAAACCATTACTAGCAGGAACGTCGGTTATTTTTGGTTACTTACAAGTAAACCCCAATATTATTATCATGCGCATTTCCACCCTCGCGTGATTCGAAAAGGGGTTTTTATCGCGAATGAAATCAAGACAGATGTATTCGCTGCTCGTTACACTGTAGGGCGCGTCATATAGTTATGTCAAACGGACGTGTAAACAAATTATCTTTGATTTGGTGGTTTGATAAACAAACGTGTATTGTCAACGTATGAAATTTCAAATGTATTACACACGCTTCGAGTCTGCATTGAGTAAATAAAACTTGATACCTTACACATTTTTCTGGTTTTGAATATTAAATAATTTCGTGTTTGTATTTTTTTCCTTTCGTTATAAGATAGCTTGTGATCCAACAATATGCACCTACACAAATGTATATGTTATAAGTTATCTCTATCTATATCGTTATGAGATGATAATGCAGCGATATGAATATTATTATTATTAATACTATACAATAAATATAACTATTCGTTTTTATAGCAAACATTTTTCGAGGCTGTTGTACTGCCCATCAGGCATGTCCACAGCAGTTCATATTCAGGTTAATATTTAAACGCATAAACATAAATATTATTTATAATTTTCTTAATTTTCCAGTAATGATGACAACAATTATGAAAAACTACAAAAATAAAAAAAGGAATAATGATAAATATAATAATAAAACATAATGAGGAATTATTGTATTTCGATAGATCTAGAAAATATTCGGTTAAACAATTTTGCTCAGAATCATTTTTCGTAATTATTTCTCATTGCTTCAAAATTCAAAACGATATTTTGTCATTTTTTCATTTTGTTTATCAATATTTTTTTTATGATTAATTAATAGATTTTCTTATAATATTAAATTGAATTTGAATTTGAAAATCCAATTTATCAACTGTAATTACTATTTAACCGATTAAAAGATATAATTTATAGTTTAGTCTCACCGTAAAGATTCCCCAAGTATATACGTAATCAATTATTACACTGTTTCGTAAGGACTTGAAGTATAGAAGTCAATTAACATATTCACTATTCAATCAATCAAGTTACAATGTTACATCGCTTTATTTCCTATTTCATTTCATTTTCAATCACATATAATTTCATACACTTCCATTTATGCATATTAATGTAAGTACAATTTTGATGTATAGGTATTTGTTCATTTTTTTAGGTTTTGATTGAAACTTTATTTACTTATTTTTAAGTATTAAATATAATAAGTTTACTACTATTATATTAACGTATTAGTTATAAGTATTAGTATTTAGTATATTAGTAATAACTAATAACTTACTATATGGACATTTTTTACTGATCATTTACTGTTCTTATATTTGTTGTATTATCTTGAACAATATAACTGTAAGTTATGTATGATAAAAAAATAAAAATAAACATTAAAGTTTTATTATAATTTTATTAGTTACCTAATAAAATACTGTAGCATTATACTTATCAATATTATCTGTTTCTTTCGTGGAGTTGAAATTCGAATATTTATTTAATTTATTTGCCTAACATAAGATTATAACTTGGACCAATATAGAAATTTGGAATATAAATTTTTGAGCTGCATGTTTAATATTATGTGATGTTTTTCTCTTGAATAATTTTTTTTTTTTTGGCTAAAATATTGTGATCAAATTATAATTGAATTACAATTTTAAATAAATATATGTTATAAATATTTATTTGTAAATTATTACCTTTAATGTAATTATAATATACCTGCAGACATTACTAATATTTATGCTATACAAATATATGGTAAAAAGGATAACATACTTCCATAAGTAATATAAGTATTTATAAATTACATTTGTTTGAACGTATATTTCATAATAAATATTAAATTCCAGTTAAAATCAAATAGAGACTGATTGAAAAAATAATGTTTTTTTTAAATTGAATCAATCTTATACAATCTAATTTTTTTAAACACATAAATATAAATATCATATTAATAAAAAAATTCACCAAGTACAAAACTAAGCTGAGTAAATATAGAATACACTGGCACAAAAATGTAATATTATAGTTGTCAATATCATAATGTAGGTATAATATGATTAAATATCGATTGAAAAACTGAGTTACATACTCATAAATAGATAGCGTTTCATATTAACTGTATAGTTTGACACAAATTCTTTGAGGAATTATATTTTTTAAGCTATGGAGTCAAAAATTGAATAATAGTAAATTAGTAGGTACTTTACTCTAATAACATACAAAAAAACACAACTATTTTAAACTTTTGCTTTTATCACTTCTTTCAAACTTTTAGAATACTTATGTAAATGCCAGTACCAAATAAAATTATGCGTTATAATATAATATTGCATAATATATAATTAAACTTAATAGTAGGGTACTTAAGGTTTTTGTTGTGACCAAGGTATACTTACTTATGCATACCTATCTAAGATTAGAGTCACCCAAAATTATTTATGATTCTATTTTGGCAGTACAGTTAATTAGCATTAACAAGTTATATAAAATAACATTTTATAATATATATTAGAGCATATTGTCTACCTATTATATACCTATATTGCCTAAGTACGCAATGCTTATTTACTTTATTAGTTTATTCAAAATAAAAACCAATAATCTGATAAAAGTATTGATGATTTAGTATTATCATATTAAAATGTCTGTTGTCTATATATACTATAATAAGTAATTGGTCAAAATAAAACTAAATTTATAACCTACTCAATAATATTTAATTAATCAATTAACACTCTGCATTGGTACCAATAATTTTAACGATTTTCAACACAGTTTTTACACATAGAACATAAATTAAACACTTCGCACTTATCGGTTAATTATTTATGTATTTATTCCCTACGGATAGACGACGGTGAATATTTAAGCATTTATAAAATATCAAATATTATTTATCTCATGCCTACCAATCTACTACATACACATGATGTTTAGAATAATAAAGTATTTTCCGTTTATAGAATAATAATAACATTATAATACTTATTACTTATTGTTTAGGAAATCGTGGTTTGTATTTAAGGAACATTGGTGGTTATAAATTAAAATGCTTCCGCGCGACGTATATATCAGGTAGGTCGTATGTATATATATTATGTAGAAATATTACACACTAAACAATAAACAATATAAAGGTGTTATGTACCTAAACATATTATTATAATAAAACAATATAAAAATATATTCATATTGTAATTTATAAGGTCAGATGGCTGACCGTTAACAATGAAATCTATGATCTTTACCGCTATTATACGTTACATCGCATAAGACGAAACTAGTCTTCACCCTCCAGCGTACGAATGCTTAGATATTACTTACCAATTTTGAATTTAGTAACTACTAACTGCATGTACGAAGATGAGAAGATAGGTCACCAATTTGAATTATGTACTTATTTCAAACCATCTGATCATCACACAATATTTTGCAAATTGATAATGTAACAACTCTATTTATTTATTTATTTATTTATTTAGGTTTGATCTAAATAGCTGCAAGTTTATAACATTATCTACAAGTTCTATAATCTTAGGTAGCCTTAACCTATATAATAATTTGTCCTGAGGACACGGAATCTGTGCCAATAATGCCATACAAGTCCACTATTCATGAATTCGCCGAAGTCATCCTATATAAACTCAAACAACAAACTTTTAAAGGTTTGATGTCAGCCCTTTCAGTTTACTCAATAAGGAAGGTATAACACATTAATACCTGAAACTACGGACTTCTCTATTAAACCTACCTATATAGTGGGTTAATATCGTGCACGTAACGTGTATATATACTATACGTATTTACTATTTATATAAATATAATATACTATATAATATACTTCTCGGAGTAGCAAGGTCGAGTGTTTTCACATGACAAGTGACAACTAGTTAGCTATAATCGATAAATGTAATACCCGCAAAATATATGTATAAGATATGGACAAAAAGTGAAATAGTATCGATTATTAGCCGGCCGACTTTTGTCCGTCAAATAATATTTTTTTTTGGTTTAAAACTTCAACAATATCATCATAACGCTATAAGCAGAACGTGATACATCAAACACGTCTGTTTTCGATCAGTGGGCACCTATGTACGATTCAACGGCGCTACGAGTGGAATAAGTAAAATATCCACACGACGTGTCAAGTCGCCCGCATCGTCGGCACATACACAATATACATTAAGAAACATTGAAACTCATACAAAAGATTTTACATCGCATAACGTATCTAATACCATCTATACGACAGCGGCCAACCGTCCACCTCCGAGTATTTTTCGTTTGTCCGATAAATATATTTTTATTTTTTATAAATAAAACATTACCATAATGTATCATAAAATTCATAAATAGTCATATCATAATACTATTAATATCTCTAAATATTTAGATCAGGTACTAATTATTATAATTGTATTGTAACAGTTGAGACGTTAGTATGTTATCAGCAATAAACAAAACATAAAAAAACAAACATAGTTAAAAGTATTCAATTAATTTTACGTTTAAGCGGTGAACCACAAGATAATTAATACCACGCAATGTGCTGTGACCGAAATCGTTTTGGGTAGGTATGTGTTATTATATTTTATGAAATCTTATCATAAAATGTATTTAACTATTTTTGAAAACTGCAGTGACTAGTGGGGTGATTTAACAGTTTGTAGAATGATTCAGGGGAGGGGTGAATCTAGGAATTAAAAAAAGAACAACAGTTGGGGGCTAGACACAAAATATGTACTTATAGCCATAACTGACGAAACATACGAGAAATTAAAATATAATCACAGTAGTCTTAACTCTTATTAAGTGATTAACCAGTAACATCGAAGTAACTATAGCATATAGGTGCCATATAGTGTTAGGCTAGTTAGAGTTAAAGTAAAATAGACGATGTAGAATTATAAAAAATTAATAGAGTGCACTTGTACTTTTTGTTCTATTATTTATAATAAGTATATTATGTATGTTCTCTCTTAGTATATACATAAATACTTTATAAACATAAAATAATTATAATATATAAAATAAAACATAGTATAATATACCATTTTTATTTATATTTACATTTTATATTAATAACTGATAACACGGTGTTGAATAAAAAATTCACTATTCCGTGCCTAAAATAATAATCTTCATCTCTGGTAATTTAGGTGATAAACATTGGTTTATATTTTATACACTAACGCAGTTTCCCCTCCTATATGCTAACATATAATATTCTAAGATAACGGATTATAAGGGGGAGGAAAGGTAATAAACACTATACATCATAATATGTCCAACTAAAAAAAACTTATGTCCATAAAAGATTAATTAATGATTTGGCTTTACGGTTAACATTTTTTTTTAATTCTTGGAATGAATACTCATGGCAAACTTGACTTTAATTATTCGAACATTACGTAAAAGTAAACAAATTAATGTATTTTAAACTTCAAAATAACAATAATTATATTACAAATATTAAAATATTATTTGCGAATTTTCACCATTTTTAAATTGAAAAACTTATAAAAATAGGTGTACCTACTAAGAAAAACTAACTAGATTTTCAAGATTTTTCATTCGCAAAGATTCTAAAGCAAAAATTGAATAATACGCATAAAACGATAAAAACTAAAAAATATGAAAATTTGAAATCTCTATATAAATAGTTCAAAATTAGATTTAGAGAATACCTACATAGTATACATATATGTGGTGAAAATTTCAGGTCTCTACTCTCTACGAATGTTGGTTTTTTAATCACCACTAAACAACAAAATGGGTTTGGTCAAAAACTGGTAGTGCCGCATTCCAGATTATTCTTTCACGCCTTTGAGGAATTTCTATTTTGGCTTTTGATCAAAGAAATTACCAAATAGGTCCAATTTACAATGTATTTAAATTCTCCCGCTAATTAAAGATTGGAACATTTTTTTATCGGACACAAAAAACACACTCTCACAGACTGTAGCACACACACATATATACATCAGGGTGTTCCTTAGCCATACGAGAAAAAAAGATTAATGATATATTTTTAGTCTCACCCCCTAAATCGGCGTGTATACATATAAAAATGAACTGTGAAAAATTTTAGGTCAATCAAATAAAGTTAACCCGCGCCGAATTGAAGTTTAAGTTTGAGCTCAATACATTTTTAAATAATTCTAGACATTTTTGGTATTTCCGTAAATATATTATACATACATGCACATCATTATATTGTACAACCAATGCATTTATCTGCAGAATTTAAAAATCAATAGTGTACAGTAGTAGTGTTATATATAAGTATATGATAATCTACATTCCGACGTGCCTCCTAAGTCCTTGCACCAAAAATTAGTAAGTATGTATAACCGTATAGGTAAACGTATAATTTCTTTTTCATTTAAATCCTTTTCGTAGCGTATACATCGTAAATCGTAATATACATATTTGTCTATCGCATATACATCACCAGCATGATAACGTGGGTATGCACCTACCTAAGGACAACACCTATATGCGACAGTGCATCTGCAGCTAAGTCTGCTCAATTAAATCTGTCGAATCCACCCGACATCCCGCAATTGTTTGAAATCGCACGTCGTCTGGAGGGTGCAGATATAATATTGTATTATGTACATAATATTATGACGCGCATTATCATAACATTAGCATTAAAATATTCCGTCGCTGCGCCGATCCGCCGCGCCGCCGCCGGCTCGTTATCGTCGTCAATGTCTCGATTGTGCAGGCCCGGCGAGGGTTGGAGGGATGAGGTCGTACATCACGCACCGCCGCCGGCATCCGTCCCGTTTTCAATTAATTAAACTCGGGGGAGCCAATTGTCGGCTTCCCGTGCACCTGTATACGTATATATAAACGCATACATATATATTATATCAGCTGTATATTACGTATGCTACCTACCCTGCTCCAGTGGAATTTCGTTTCCGGTCGACCGGGTCCGTCAAACGGCAACGTTCAAACGGAAGACCGCGGCCGCGCGCACATGCAGCATAATAACGTACAGCAGCCATCGTACACGATTATTAATCGTATACATAGTACATACCTGCCTAATGAAGCCGCGACGAGCGTGTTGACATAACGACGGACGTGTTTTTAAGAAGATGACGAGACTATTTTAATAAGCTGTGGTTAGGTAATTCTTAAGAAAAAATGTAAATCTAACAATGAATAATTACCGCTTAATTTACAAGTTTCCGCGAATCAATTGTAGTCAGTATACCAACTACTTTCTGAATGTTGGAGTACACGATAATTTACACTAAAAGCTCGCACAATGTATCGATATATTATGCACTAAAAATTAATAAAATTATTTTAAAATGCTAAAATATGCAAAATAAAAGTTTCACATTTGAAGGATGGGTACTTATATCTGCAGTTACGTGAAACGAATGTACTTGGAATGCATTGTCCTAGAGCATCCAAAAAATAATGCTCTTTTCATTGAAATACGGGTACCTACTTCTAACTCTACAAAGCAATTTGTAAGTATTCTAAGACCAGATCTCTGACACCAGTTGGATGTTGTAGTGATGCTATGGTGGAAATAAGTGGTGACTGAAAATCAAGGAAATTCATCAAAAATATTAACTATTAAATGAAAATTGTACGCACTATACGCACGGATTTGAACCCACGATCCAGGTGATAGGTGTTGTATTGTAACGCCGTATAGTGCACAATCTCTGAGAGAGTACAGCGCTCATCTTATCAGTTATCAACATTCAACACCTGGATGAAATTATTACGTCGAGGTAAAATTACTATGTTTTTACCTCGATGCACTTTTCAAAGAACGCGTTGTACGGTTTAGGAGAAACTGTTTATACCTATGTCAAAATACTACACGAGCACTGCAGCTATATATTAGGCACTATTGAAGCACATCCACAACAGTGCTCTACTGGAATTATCCCAAAACTAATATCATACTATTATTGTCACAATATCACAGCTATAATATATTGCACCTAAACCCGCCGTGCATATACATTTCAATAGTATAATATATTTCACGGGCGCAAAATATGGGCTGCATAACGGATAGCAGTGTCCGTATGTGAGAGGTGACGGGCGGCGGCAAGTTTAATATAATTTCGACATCGACACCAGCGCGCAGCCGCCCTCCGACGCAGCCGCGGGGGGTAGCGATAGCGACAGACAGCGAGAGCGACGCTCGTCGGTACATTATTATTATTATTATTATTATTATTATTATGTATATCGTGCCGGTGCACCCGCCCGACGCCGGACGTACGCGGCGGCGGGTCGCGGGCGTATAATAAACAACGTTGCGCAGCGCGTACGTATACGTAACGTTCCGGTCGAAAACACACGAAAAGCGCGAACGGCGTCCCGGCAAAGTCCCCATGGCAACCGGCCGCCGTCGCGTGCACATTATACACGCGTTATAATATTCGTATATAGGCGACGCGTTTACGTCCGCTCCGAAAGATTCGAGACGGCGGCGGCGGCAACGGTGTCTCCCAATTATAACGGATCGGTGGACCCGCCGCCAAACTGTTTTATTATTTTTTTTCCCCTCCGCACGGCGCACTCCTTTAAAGACTCTATATTATATATTTTTCACCTTGCTCGTAAAAGACGTTATTAGTTTTTTTTTTTTTTTCAATCCCTTTGCCGTTTTTATTCTTTATTTACACAGTTATTATAAAAATGTCACTCCTCGTTTGCATTCCGCAGACGACGAGAGTGCAGTGCGTGCACGCGTGTAGACGGCGGCACGACGCTAAATGATATAATAATAATAATAATAATATGCAAGCCCGGCTCGTCTGTTGTATCATTATATTTTATTACTATTATTCCAACGGATAAAATAAAATATATTAAATAATAATAATAATATCGTTGTCTTCGTATGCGGAATTGACATTCCTATATCCAAGTGCACTCTCGACGATATACACACCTCGTGAGGGCTGCATAACACTTACCAGCCAACCATCCGATTTTATGTCAGAAACAATATCTGTGTGTGCAGTATTATGTATAATATAATATGAAATTCTCGTTTATTGAGATTTATATATCTGTCGCACTTCTCTCTTTTTATTTCTTATCGTGCTTACTTGCGTGCCAATACTTGTGTGTTTGTGCGTCATCCCTCGAAGCAACTATAGGTGTTTGATATTAAATGGCAGAAAATACAATCAAATTTGTGCTATCGTTTATCCTATTATACAGAGTGTGCCATAATAAATGGATGGATTTGGATTGAGGGTAGACAAATAGGCTTATGACCTTTCTGGTTGTAGTCCAATACAGTTTCAGTTGTCCTCGAGTTTTGGTCAACTATAGGCACACTGAGCGTTTGCAGTAGATACATTTTTTTCAAACCAGAAATCAGTCATATTGTGACATTCCACATGAGATGACTGCATGAACAAGGCGGTCATTATAGAGGTTGTGTGTTGGGGGAGGAGGGTCGGATAATGTGTTTTAACTATAGATTTAAACTAGAGTCTATCATAAATTTAGCATAGTGATGCCGAGGTTGTATTTTTGGTTGCGGTTCCTGTATGGCTATGTAATATGTATGCAAATTTGTATTTGCAATAGACCAGAGACATAGTTTTTTATTTCTTTAGAATTTTGGGATTAGGAACTACAGCCCCCGGAATACGCCCTGGCTACGCAACTAGTCATGAGCCATGTTTTTGATATATACGTAGACAGATTTATTCTGTAGACTGTAGCAGTGCAGCTACTAGTCGATGATATCCAAGTTGATTTTTATGAATACTACCTACCCACCGGCTACCTATATGGCTATATGTTTCACATGCTTACTATAAGAATACTATTGATTAAAAATATTATGTTTATAAAAAAAGGCAATACGCGTCAATAATATTATATTTATAGGGACTTAATTAATATGTAACCGTGTGTTGAGAAAATTAATAGTTAATTATTAATTATTATTGATCGTATTTCTCATTTTACAAAGTATTATTAAAAGTACTTATATTATTATCCG
This sequence comes from Myzus persicae, assembly GCF_001856785.1. NCBI lineage: Eukaryota > Metazoa > Arthropoda > Insecta > Hemiptera > Aphididae > Myzus > Myzus persicae. The sequence continues at coordinate 133,591 of NW_019102926.1, read as the reverse complement.
TGATATACATATTGTAAAACTATTAAAAGGTTTATCTAAAATCTAAATTATTAAAAAGTAATTACCAACAAAAAATAGTATTATGGGTTTAATATAGGAATCGTTTTACAAACTGTTAATTGACCTATTAGTTATGCAGAAACTGATTGACTTCCTCTTATCATACATGGGTTGGTTTATATTAAAATATATGTATTTACTATTTACAAAACCTTAACGTCATATACACACAACTTCTAAATGTTTCAAACACAACGTCAAATATTCACTTACTCGAAACTCATTTCCGGCTATGTCTCGGAAGTTTGTCTCTACCTACCACACCATGAACATCTACGGGATATTGGGAAGGAAAATTGGATAAAATCCAGACTGTTGTTGGCCCTAGGTTGCGATGTTGAGACTTTCAAGATGCTTTATAAAACGCAATAAATTATACGTGAAAAAGTTTTGTTATGCTCCTCTTTTAACAGCCTGGAACAAAAAGGAAAAAGGCCTGATTTATTAACAACGGTATAACAAACAAACAATAGGTACCGTACTTCATTTGTATTTAATTAATAATTTAACTAGCATACACAAATTTAATCAATTATGTAATTATGTATACGCCGATTCATCATAATATAATAGGTATTTGATTTTAACAATTTTATTTTATTTTGTGCTTTAATGCACATTCATTATATACGAAATTATAACATTATATATGTATATTATATCGTAACACTAGTTCATCAGAGGTATATAGACTTTTACTTATATGTACGTACAATGTACCTACATGTATAATACTAAAATATTTGCAACAAAAGGAATACCTTAACATTGTTAAATTATTTATTATAAACTCTACCCCAGCAGAATGCATCTATTATAAATCCATTTTTTAATGCAGGGATATAGAAATGTAAAAACCCTAACAATACCCACCAACGCATGTCTGCTTACATTTTTTAACTTTTATTACAGTTTGAGTCAAATGTATCAAATTGTTACTCACTTGCTAGTACAAAATTTCAACAAATTAAAAAAGGTATTTACGCCATGTACAGCATATTAATATAATACATCCAGAATGAATTTAAAACCGATTTTCAACATCTAATTTAAATTATACTGTCTATAAGACCTGAACAAATCATATGCATGGTTAAATTATTCAGTTCATAGAGGCCTATTTCCTATGTGATATTTAATTTTTAGATTGAAATTAAAAAAAAAATGTTTAAGAAGATGAACTATTAAACATTATTGTTTATTTTTGAACATAAAATTTGTATTATTAGTTACAACTCACAATATAAAAAATTCAGAAATCAATTCCAAAATCACGCAAATCCACTTATTATGGAATTAAGTCCACCTCACCGGCTGAATTGAAATTATTGCAAATACCCATAGTTATCTTTTTTTATTATTTAAAGCGAAACAATTTACAATCTGTACAATAATACGACAATAAGTAAATTTGATTACCGAATTAATAGGTAGGTATATTATAATATATACGGCGTGGTTGCATTAACAACATCATGATGAGTAAATCAGCCGTTGGTAACACTTCCTTAACTCTTATAATCTAAAATGTTACTATATTAAGGTATTAATAATTATGTAAACTAACTTAAATTATTCCGTCAATGGAGGGTTTCACTTTACTTGTCTTCACAATTTCGCATGACTTGTAAATTAATGAACCACATAATTATATAGGTATACTTATTGTACAAAATGAGTATGTTAATTATAGATTTCTAAATAAATAAAATAATTTCATTAGGTGTTAGGTACCTATGTATAATAATTTAATAATTTAAGTAAAATATATCGATCGAAAATCAAATTCATAAAATCGTCATCTTTTAACAAACAACAATTTTTTAGTTATTTTTTAAGTAAGTCCGTATCATAAATATACTTATTACTTAGTATACTTATTTTCTACTTTTTAATTATTGAAAAATTATAATCTTTATTTAAAAAATATCCTACACATAACCACAATCATATAAGAAAAGTCAGTACTATTATTTTGATAATGACCCATGGGAATAATGAAAAAAGAATATTGTACTAGTTCGCAGACAAAAAAAAATCTATAATAGTTTTGAACAGAAAATATCACAGTGAACCCCCCAAATTGACACAAAGCTGGGAAATAAGAAATTGTGTGTTGGAAGTCACAAACGTCAACTATTGGAGGCAATGGGGGGGGGGGGATGAATCCCAAATGAAAGACGTAAGCTAGTGAACACGCAACGGTTAAGTACGTACATAAAATCCCAACTAAATCCAGACAAAAGATATTGTATAAACTCGAATAATACTAACATAATTTAAAATACACTTTAAAATAAAATTCATTACTGTATTTTCCTATAAAATTTCAAATATTTTTTGAATATCAATGTTTACTAAATATTATATGAACACATGCAAGAAATGTAATTACACAAAATGTAGATATATTTTATAGAATCAGTTGAGCATACTATTGTCTAAATAGTAGTTCAGTTATTTAAAAAAAATATTCTTGAACTTAAAAATAATAAAATACTTTGATGAATTATTGACCTCTAGCCACCAAGTTATATAGTAATAATATTATGTTGTATCTATATTACAACTTATATATTAATTTTTACAGCTTGTTAGGTATATTCAGTTATTCTTTGTGAGAAATATTTTGTACATATTTTTAATTTGATATTTTTGAAGACCATTTTGACTGATTTTCTTAATTATTTTTTTGGTACCTACTTATACTAGAATTCATTAAATTCTTCAATGTGTAATGTTATTATACTGTTATAGGTATTTGAAATGTATTATTAGTTGTTTAAGTATTATAATTTGACATTTGTTAAGATTAACATGGAACTTAAAAGCTAATATAATTGTGTTGTAATGTATCTAAATCCCTCCTAGTTATAGAAAATCAAATGAGGCAAAATTGAAAAAATAACTAATATATTAGGCAATTATTTAGGTGTCAAGTTGAATATATTATTAAAATAGAATAATATGTCTGATCAATGTAGCCTCTTGCAAGAATGCTACGTATTATGACTTTTCGTAATTTTTAATTTAATAAGATCAGTCATTCTCAATATTCAACCAAAAATTAGATCTACGAGTATATTTGAATTGTGTAATTTATGTTTCATTTTAAACTAATCGTGTACAAAGTTTTGACAGGTTTGTACGACCATACAAGCGCAATGTACATTTCTTCATCAATTTTTTTTATCTAATTTCCGTTATACATTTCCCATGTGTACGCTTCCCTTCATTATCGCCATCACTTTATACGCACACATGCGGGTAAGTGAACTTGAAGGGACTTATCCCCTAGTTTGCATTCAACCCTTCATTAAGCAAACCTCGATGGCTTTAATACCTTTCAACGAACGTATATTTCGTTGATGACAGAATAAAACTTTACATTTTTTCTTTCGAAAAAAACTTACAGGTTCACCTACTATCTATGTCCTATATGTATAATTTTTTTGCAACATGTTTTTCAAACTGCATTTTTAATGAGAGCCTGCTACGTAAAAAAAACCTTCCTTCTCTGCCTAACTCCTTGATAACTACTACTATTACGTGTTTATACAAGTTCTAGTGGAAGGAGTAAACTTACGCAGTGTAGAACTTTTAGACCTTCAGCTTTTAATTAAACGAAAGTTTAGTTCAATATTTGAAAAGATTGGATTAATTATGTTAGGTACCTATTACTTATTAATAATAAATAATGAAAGCAACATCGGTCGTTAAGGCAAAATAAAAATTGAGTACACAATTATAAGTGATACTTAATTTTGTTTACTATTTTAAAAAAAAGTGTTTTTCATTGATTATTATTCTAGCTAAGATTATTTTTAAATGACGAACTTGCTGAAACAACTCAGAAATATATTTTAATTATTTATAGAATGTATCTTTTGGTGTAAGTGCCTAATATAATATATTTAATGAGAGGAACACTACAATAATTTGGTTAGCAAGAACCTTAACAGTTAACAGGCTACATAAATAACCCGATTTTTTTCATAAATTAACATAATAGCTTCTTAAAATAAATTCCTTGTGATTTAAATTGTTGACATTTACAAAATACACTTTAAATGCAAACGGAAACTTGAAATTGGTCGATAAATAAAATAGATAATTAATAATTATTTTTTATACATACCTATATAATATGAAAGCATTAAATACAATTATGTATAATGAGTCACTTTTAGGAACGAAGATACTCCTACAGTAAATAATATATTAATAATGTTATTTATTTAATGCAAAAGTATTATTATTTATATTTTTCTAGTTTGACTATTAACAAAAATTAAATAGTTAATGTTTAACATTGTATAGTTTTTAAAATGAAACATTTTGATAGTGATATTTAGGGTATACAAAATAATAGAAAATATCCACAACATGGATGCTGAAATTTTTCAGCGTAATAAAGCATTATCTTTAAAGTCTTGTTACTAAAAAAATACTTGATCATTTTTATGGTAAAATTATAAATTAAAAAGCGGATAAGTGATGGCGCTCTGCTGTACAGTAAGTTACAAGTATGAAGTAGATCATTTCAATTTGAATTCAATGATATAATATCATTGTATACGAAAGACGATCCTGAGCGAAGACGGCCTGTCTCCCTATAATATTACTTAATAGTTTAGTATATATTTGAACTTGATGATGTAATAATATACTCTAAAAGTTTCAAATAGATACCCAAGAATAATATTTTTAAATTACAACAAAATAACTTAAAACTTAATTCTATAATGGTTATTTAATAATATGTATTTTGTCCAAATTTGAACAGAAAAAAACTTTTTAAAAAAACTGTGTTTATAAATTTTTAGATTTTTTGATTATGGAATTAACTACTTGTGTGTAACTTTGTTTTGAATTTATGATCCTTAGTTCTAAAAATTAAACATTTTTAACTGTAAAATTATTTGTACATTTTGAATGATATACATTTTGTCAAAATTTGAATTTTAAATGCTTATAAAAAAAATTAATAATATTGATACGCCTATAAATAGTTTAAGACGAGTCAAAATATTTTGAAAATTTCTTGTATTTAGAATATATTTTTTTTAAAGTTACATCAAAAACCGAAATCGATTTTGTCGAAAACCTAGTTTCAGTAAAAGTTCTTGTTTTTCCTTTCCTTCTATGTTTTTCCTACCACTTTTGAAAACTATTGTTCATTTTTTACTTTCCTATCAGAAAATATGCTGTTGAAGAAAATCAAAGCACTATTAGAGAAGCCCCCCCCCCCAAAAAAAAAAAAACATCATTGTAAAATCAATAGGTACAATCATCGCTCAGCTCAGAATCTAAAATAATAGGAAATGTTGTACTTCTTTTTTTTAATTCCTGAAGATTGAAAAATAATATTTTATTATAAATAATTATATTTTATAGGCTAAACGGAATACATTTATATAATTTTTATTTTCAATATCACAATATTAATAAAAATCAAAAAAAAAAGAAATATGTATGACCATATTTTTAAATTCTTGAGAATTTTTGTACTAGAAGTGTCTTATGAAGATACTAACTTCTGGTTTTAAAATGAAAAACCCTCATTTCAAATATTAATTATTCAGTGAATAATTTTTCTGAAAAATTTGACGTACCGGAATCAAAGATCGTATACGAGTAGTTTTTGAGTTATTTAACTTTGTGTTCTAAGGACAAAATGTGTTTATAAGGTATGGTGATTTGAAAATTGCAGTCATAAATATTAATCTATCAAAATTAATAATTTGTAAACATGGTCCGAGTCCAATAAATACAAGTTATAATATTATGTCTATTTTATATTTTTGTAAAACCATTTGTAAGGACTATTATCCTTAGTACCAACAATTGAGCAATTGAGTAGGTAGGAAACTACTCATTCGAATTTTGAAATTTAGGTACATCAACATTTAAAAAAAAATTATCCACTAAATAATTTACAGTAAAAAATGAGGGCTCTCTTATGAAAAACAGAAGTTTGTATATCCATAGGAGTCTCGTTAAGTAGTACAAGAAAAACAAAAATTTGAAAAAATTGTCTGAGAATATTAAAAAAATCAAAAAAACAAAATTTGAATAAATTCATTATTAAAGAAAAATATGGGTGAGAATTCTTGATGAATCACTCTGTATAATTAAATCATAAGATATTTATAAAAATGTACCTTAACAAAAAGACATAGTTTTTAATTGTTTGGTCGTTGCGTTGTAAATATTATTATGAACTATTAACTACTTAATATTTTACATTTTTACCATATAAATAGGTAGTAGCAATAAACTTCAATACAAAGTTAAGTAAATATAATATAGGTACTAGATAATATATTTTTTAAATATAAACTAAAATGTTTAGTAGAACAATTTCAAACAGAGTTTTTGACTTAAGTTTTATCAAAAGTTTTTTATTAGAATCGGTATTTCAAACATAAGATACATATTTTCAAAATAGAAGGAATACTTTACTAATGACATTTTCAGCCTCGTAAAATCTTTATTAATTTTGTACAATATAGATAACTTAGGTAATTACTAATAAAAATTATATGCCATACACTATAACGTCTGACAATATGAAATATAATATTATCACGGATATACACATAGCAGTAACCATACAAAAATTAAAGTTGATAGTATGTATTTGATTTAGAAAATATATTTCAAGACATATTTTTTGCACGAAATATTTTAAATACTGCTCATTTATGGATATATGAACACTGTATATATGCATGCAATAAAAATATCATTGAAGTCATTAAGTAAAACACACATTGAATTTGAATGTAAACTTGTAAGCTATTTTCTTGAGTTTTATCCAGCAGTTATGAACTCATTTTCCACATTTATTTATTAAAGTTATAACGACTTAAAGGGCGTGTTCCCATGTGGTAAAAGGAAAGAACCACCGTCAAAGTGCTTCCTGGATTGTGGCCATTCTAAACAGGAAAAGATATCAAATTTGTTTTTTTTTTTCATTTTATGATTTATACGGACTTCCTGATTCTGAGCTCCTTATATACTACTTACATCCGGAATGAAAAACCGCCTCCGGCAACTTATATACCGTCATTGGCATTTCACCCTACTAAAATATACCTTATATTATTTTTGTGTACTTCCTACCCACTTTTCGATGTTATGCTGTAGGTACATCCTATATACGTCATAAGATCTGACACAATTAAGAGCATCTCCTGTGAGTCATGAAACAGTACATTTTCCGTGTGTGGAGAGGGTGAAAATCGCTTTTTGAACGTTCGACTGGATTTTTGTTCCCTGGGGGTTTTATATGGTAGACGGAGGTTGGGAACTTTGTTAGGTACACCTTTTTGGGGACAGAAAATCATTTTAAACAGCGAATATTCGGCGAGGGTATTATTCAACAGGGCGACGTTTTTCCCAGAGGGTCCTCGTCGCTCATGATTCGATATTTTTCCCTCGTTTTCACTATTGTGATCGTATTCTCCGAAGTACACTTTGCAAAAACGGGCGTCCACCCCATTTTTCACAACGACATCACCTCCCTCAGATAGGGTGCCACAAAGAAACTACGATGATAATCGCCCACGGACAAGCAAAAAATACACTGAACCAATTAGACTAAAGTTTTTACATTTTTTTCCCCTTCAAATGTTTTATTAGTGTTTTTCCGCAAAAAAAAAATGGTTATTTTATTTGTTTTTGTCCCAAAAAATGATTAGAAATATTTACTTTTCTTTGCTGGTTACAAAAATATTACCAATATAAAAACAATTTTGAGATTATAGAAAATAACTATTAATGAATATTTTCTTATGATATATTGTAATAATTACAATAAATAATAAACACAATTACAACACATGTGACTATTACAATTATTTTTGATCTGATATAAGTGCGTATTCATATATTTTAATTTGTACCCTTAAAACTGTATATTAATTCGTTCAAGCCGAAATGAAAAGTTCTGAGTAATATTTACGAATTTGTTTTTGTAAATCAAAAACCTGAATCATTGGTTAATTAGCTAATAAAATAATATCCATTTATTTTTAAAAATCATATGAAAACAATTAACAATTTAGTTTGAAAAAGGATACTAGACAAATACTGAAATGCATATTATAATATATTCTACCTAATTCATACAACCCATATATACCTACAAGTATAACAGTATTCTTAGATTATAGATGTATACAAATTTAAGCTAAATGCGTATATTATAAGCGTCTAAAATCCACTTACACAAAGACATTTTCATAGAGTAAGTACTAATTGTATTTTAAATCTGTAAGCCTTTCAGAAGTCGAGTAATCTTATACTGCCAACAAAACTTTTGTGTGACTTTATATTGATTGCAGGTGTTATTGTTCTGAATTTAATTGGAAAACTTGAGATATTCTTTGGCAGTTTTAACCAGAAACGCAAAATTAATAACGATTTTTGATCCACAAAAGAGGATATCTGCTGGAAATGCGACACGGAGGCTGAGAAAGAGAAAGAGATTTTTTCATCCCTTCACGTAAACAAAAGGGTACAAATTGAAAACGAAAACGACACCACATCGGCCTGCGTGTAAGGGTGTATGATAATAAACACCCAGCTGACAGATCGAGGAAACACGAAACCCTCTCTCAGTCGTGAATTCAACAGTAGATAAATATAATCCTCGACAAAAATATTTCTTCTTTACATTCTAATAAAAAAACGTGCATGTCCTTTAGTTTTCTGTTTATCGATTCACTTGGTTTCATATTAGGCAGAAAGTAATGTACATAGATACTGAGAAAAGGGAGGAAAAATACTATAAACATCACAAAGAACACATGAATAATACATGATTTCCGTTGTTAATGTTTCTTTTTGGCAACATTGACTAATATTTGATTTGCTACGAAACGCTCCCCTTAACCAACGTACTCAACGCGTCTACAAAAGTTTTAATTGAAAATCACCATATCTGTATGTGACAGACCTGTTTGTAATATATAAGGATTACTTTTCATTTTGTGTATTCAAGAGTAAATAATGTATCACATAGTATAGTTCGAAGGTCTGCAATAATGGCCAATATTTAAATATAGTATAGCATATAAATGCTTGTAACTGAGCTGAGTTCAAAATAAACTAGTACTTAAGAAAATGGATAGTAAGAAAATTAATATAAGACTGAGGTATAAGTATGTGTACATATTTTATTGAAAAATCCTAATGATTAAGATTTTATTTTATTGTTATTTTCAACTAAATGGCAATAAATGTCTATAATTACAATTAAGTTAGAATTTAGTTGGATTTATTTAAGTTTAAGTTAAAATTACAATTATAGTTTAACGACAAACTGTGTAATTATTTTGTTTAATCTATTTTAAGTTCTGTGTGTATGACTGATACACAACAGTTATTGAATGTTTAATTATTATAATATTACACATGTGTATTATACTTGTATCCTATTTGGTATTATTATATAGTTACATAAATAGTATAAACCTAAAACAAAAATATCATATATATATATGCATAATGCATGTACATACACTCTAAAAAGATGTTCAAATGTATAAAGTTCAATGTTAATAGAACTATGGATAACGTCATTATATTTAATTTTGTAGCATATTAAAGAGTATATTATATTATAGGTACTGTTGTAGTTAAATAGAGTATAGTGTTAAGATAATAATAGAATACACTTTTTTTTTAATATTCATAACTTCAATAATTAAAAAGTACACTTTATCATTTTACATGAAGTGTTACTAACTGTATCAAATGGTACTAATTTATTATATACACTACACAGTATTCAGTATTCAGTACTAATGCCTATACTATTATACACATTTATTTATAATTCATACAAATTAAACCTATGAATATACTACCAATGTTTAAATTCCATATACATAGATAGACAAGCCTGGGCACGTTAATGATAATTGAGTTAAGTTAAGTTTATAGAAAATATTTTAAAGTTAACACCTAGTTATCCTAATGTTTTTTAACTCAGTAAAGTTTAAAGTTATATGGAAACTTACAATTAATTTACTAACTTAAGTTATTTATTTATAAGTTAACGATGTTGAATTTGATTAAAAGTAACTCTCTATTTATTAAGTTTATTAATTTTTATTTTATTATTATTAGCTTCCAATATTTAAATTGTTATAGCTCAGCCTTTTGAACATTTTATTAAATTTATATCAATAAAAATCAGTTATGTTAAATATTAGCTTCATGAAAATTAAATTTTAAAAAGTTAAAATCAACTTAACTTTTATCTTAACCTTAACTTTTTTACTCGTTTATACCCAGACTTGTAGATCGTAGATGGCATTCAGTGGTGTACACACTAAATTTCCAACAGGATGCAGGGTTATATTAAAATACATACAAATATATATATAAAAACGTAAATATGTTTTGTGTAGTAAAAAACACAAGGGAGTTGAACGCCTATACTCATTCAACGGGTGTTTACACCACTGTATTTTACCTGTGGTATTATGTTCATAATATAATATATTATACAGAATGAGACGAGAATGAATTCTATAGAAAAAATGAAAAATTATAAACATTATAAACTGAGAATAATAGAATACTATAAAAATTAAATTTTAAATTTTGAATCATTTTAAAAATAGTTGATGTACCTAATTTCAATTGATTTCAATTGATTTATTTATTGAGTCTATCTTAGAAATAGAAGCGATGCCTTAGTTAGCTATTTAAGAACATTTTAGTCATAAAATCATCGATCATTATCTTAGTATTTAATTAAACTCAATAGTTTATTAAATCTTTGAATAGTTAGGTAGCAAATGTATTAATTTTCAAACTATGTAGTGTATACATTATAAATTTATAACAGGTCTACGTAAACTCTGGTTTAAACATTTGGAAATCTATAGTTATCAATTAATTTACGGAATGATATTTGTATTTATGTTACATTCGTTTAATTAATAAACCCTTATTGACAGAATATATTCGCACAAATAATTGCGCATAACTCTAGTATACCAAATGAATAGTTTTATATCGATTTGTGTATTCATCTAATGGACTTAAAAACTACTAAATAAGCATAACATATCATCAATTGTTCGAGTTTAGCGTTAAAAAATAATTATTCTCATTTTGAGACTTTCAATAGCAAAGTTAACACTTAACATAATTACGCATAACTTATCTAAAACCAAAAATCCAGTCACCCAACAGCTTACTTGAACTTGGCAGTGAACAATTATTAAATCATATCGGATACAATACTTTCATAGAACCTATTCACAATTATTATTATTATAATTATATTATAAAGATTTCAAACAATTTTTCTTTGTGACCGTATATTATAAATGTGTAACATACTATCAATAGTTTCTATCATAGTTGTGTTGTTTTTATAAAAGTCAAACTAATACGATTTTATAAATAAAGATTGCTATAAATCTTAGCTAGTAACTAGTAATAGGTACGCATATCTGTCGACGAATGAGTTTTGTTCAATAACTCAGTATAGGTAATATATTAATATCTTTGAGTTCAATGCATATAGCTAGTATTACGAAATGTTCAAATGTCATATAAATATAGTAAAAATTAAGACTCAGTGGTATTTAATAGTTATTCGTCACTAAAAATGTATGTTTTCATTGATGGTAATAGTATTGCCGACAACAACAATCGCAATGATATTGTTCCATTGTTATGCTCTTCCGATATAAATTTGCATTCGAACGTCATTAATCACGTCCGGAACCCAATCCATATTGTTATAATAGAAGTCCGATCCCCTTCACCAGATTCCCGAGCCAAAACAAACAGACGACTCAATCAGAAATACAGCAGTAAATGACGTCATCGACACAAAAGAGTATAATATTATTATTGCAATGCATTATTGTCGGAGATTTTATTTATTTTTTAAGCGATAAAACGCATGGGGCGGACTCTGTAATTCCAAAATATATTGTCATTTTACACCCCAAGTGCCACCTCAACTGGTGCTGCGTGTTGTAACAAAACAGCGAATTAAACACAGTATAGGTACATAATATTGTAGCTGCAGCTGACGAGTGACGAGAGAATAAGACGATTCGGAACACAACGCGTGTAAACCTCGGTTGTATACAGCAGTGGTATAGAATTATAAACCATAGCCACTAGCCACCGCGATTAAATCCAACCGTCGTTCTCGTTTTTATAATCGGTTACGATTTTGAGCGTAAAACGTGTTTGAAATAAAATTATTTTTTTTTTATCCAAATATTATTATTACTGTCCGGGTTGGGTACCTGTCCTATCGTATAGTTCTCGCGGTTTTATTACTCAAACGCGTCAGACCATTAACAAAAGTCAAACTTTTATTCACGGTCCTAATCAAATTTCACACCGATTTGGTATTCATACTGTTTTTCCCGGAAGATTGAGGACATTTAAAAAGAAAACTAATATTTTGTTCTAAACTCATATTTCAAAAGTTTTAAGTCGAGAGAATAGATATTTATTTACTCAAGGTTGAGTCTATGTTATAATTGTACGCGGTAAATCAGAGATGTGACCCGTTTGCAAGTCCTATACGAATTTAGCCTGTAGACAGATACCGCTTCAGTTATTATTGCATAATAATATAATAATGCAAAAGGATTATAATATCTGAGGGGTTCAGAGGGGTAGTGAACTTGTACAGCACCTACATTATTTCTTGAAGAAGAAAATAAAATTTTTTTATTCATTTTACTTTTATATTATTATGTCTCTATTGAAACATAGAATTTAATTTAAAATAAAGTTTATAGTCGGCGAATCTTAATCATTTATTTCGATAATATATTAAATATTTTGTTTTTTTATTTCAATACATGTTAATTGCAATACTATAATTTTTAATTACTTGTATCGTTTAAGTATATATCTATAATTCAAAATAAATTATTGTCGATAAATCTCAAAAAATATATATATATTTAAATCATAGAATACACTGCAGTGTGTTTGAATATTGTGCTGACAATTATCCGTCTAAAACCTATATCCTTAATTGAAACTTTTTTTCATATTTTGATTTCTGATAGGTAATTGATGAAACACAATTTTTGATTTGTACTTTCGTTTTGATCAAATTCCTTATTAAAAGGTTGTTTGATGCAATTTCCTCGTAGTCGAGTGCTCGTTATTTCACGATATCCTATATTATTGATTAGTAGTGAATACACAAATTATTTAGGGGTAATGTTCGAGAGCCTTTCACGGTTTAACCTCCCGTGATGTTGTAAATTAGACAACGGGTAATTGTCCCACAGCAACTTGATTGTTCCCAAAAAGCCCCACCTAGTTCATTTTCTCGATCATTTTCAGAACAAAATTTAATCGCTAAAATCAGTCAACGACTGTTGCATTAAATTACCAAATAATTTCTATTTATTTACATAACAACCATGTAATTTCTTATAACTTATTTCCATTAATTTTAAAAATAAAAGGTTTCACCCGTAGCACCACCCGTCGTATAACAATCTCAAACCAATTTTAAATTATGTTTCCATTATATTAAGTGGATGGTAAGAACTGTAATAAATAAGTAAAATCCTTATATTATGCCTAAAAACTACAGTAAAGAAACTGTATTTTTATTTCTTCTTGAATTTAGGCATTCAAGTAAGCTGTGTACGTTTATTTTTAATCGCCATTTATTTTACACCTACTAAAACGTTATACTTAATGGTTTGCATCATTAAAAGTTGTAATTTATTTTTGAATACATTTAAGTCAAACTCAGTTGTAGAAGGTATAATAAAACAGGTGATATAAAAAACGCCGTTAAAAAGGATTAAAGATATTTTTAATAAAAACTAATCCAAACAAATTTTTCAAAAAATCATTACTTAAACCGGTAGGTAAAAAAATGAATGTCAGCCTATGGAAATCGTAATGAAATACAATATTATTTATTTTCATTTTTCATTACAAATTCTTATCAAAATATATCTAATACACTTAATTTACATTCTCGAACGGTCACGTCAAAATGTTTTATTAGATAAGTAGTTGAAAATATTTAGGAAGTAAATATTATATTGAATATAATGTGTAATGTAATTATTTTTAGTTTGACATCAATATTGATAAGCAATTATTATATTGGAAATTTCTTTTAAAAAACTTACTCACCTGAAAAGACAATATCTGCAGAAAATATAAAAATAAATTATACATCACGATCTAATTAAAACATAAAAAAGTAACTAAGAAATAATAATAATATAAACTATTTTGTAGCATCCTTTAATTTTTAACGAACGGCACAGAATAACCAGAAGGATCACTTAATGAGAACTTCTAAATCGGTGAATTATTTTCGGGTTATCAGTGTAGCCAGTAAGTTAATTCAACCATAAATAAATCTTCTCTTGGATAAAAATAAAACAAAATTATCTACGATATTTATTATATCAATAAGTTGTACCATCGATTATTATCTTTGTATAGGCTACACTGATATACCAACAGGTATGCAAATCTATCCCCTATAAGAACACGTCGTCAAGTAGTACTAGAAAAGTGGTCCTTCCTTGGGACAAGTATTCATGCTAATAGCATGATGGGTGAATAAGTTTAGCTGCTAAGTAATTGATTCTTCGATTTTTAATTTATCTACTAAAACTAAATATAAATGTGCATGTATAATGGTTCAACATAACCAGGGACTTATGTAGGGAAGGAATTGGGTACTAACTACTGCCAGGTAAGCAATTTTTCAAGTTTATATGGATGGCCGAAGTAATGCAAGTTGTGTAGTTTCTAAAAATGTAGTCATAGAAAACATTTTTAAAAATACAAAGGTTAATTATTTTTAATGAAAGCTGAAGACTTAACATATTTTTATCATAGTAATATGTTAACTGTTGAGAGTTTTCAAACCTTTGTGTGTTCAAATAATTTCTAGTGACTCATTTTATAATTTGGTAAGGGGTGGTTAATAAAAAGCCTTGTGTAGCGAGTAAAACCTGATATATGTATAAGTCTCTGAAAATAAAATATGGGTATTTCATTATTTTGAAATTGATTGTGTATAAGTAACATATTTTTTAATAAGAAGTTTGATAATAAAAAACTCATATTTTATAATAATATAAGTTTAAGAAATACCAATGTAATTTTATTGTTGAGTTATAAAAAGAGTAAAATCAACATAGCCCGAGAAAAATAAAACATTTTTTAATGAAATTTAATTTTATGTAACTTGTTTCTATTTTAATTAAATAATTGTAAACATAAAAGTACATTTTATATTTAGGTATGAAAAAAAAAGTTGTTGGTAGGTTAATTTGTTTTTATATATTTTTTAATAATGTTGTTATATTTCAGTAAATATTTGATTATTTTTTTATAAAAGTTAAATAATCGAAACGAATTGATACATCACTGGAGTTATGTTGCTCACATTTGTAATACGTACACTTAAAGGTTAGTCTAAAATTTAATATGTTTCATGTTTAATTAATATACCTACATAGATGTATTCAAGGTCGTTGGTCTGAGTTTTGAGGGTTTGGCGTGCACTACGAAATTTCTTGGATATCAAATTTTATTTTTCTCAATTATTTTCAAAGTAACTACGAATTTCTTCGAAGAAGATATTTTTACTGCACAATGATAATTATATTTAGTATTTTTGTCACAGCAAAAAACCTAGTGGTCTGTGATCTGACATGGAAGTATGCAACTAACATCCATGCCGGCCATTCGGGTGACATTAATCGTAAATTTAATTTTTAAACTTGAATATTATTGTCTGTTGTCAACATCAGGTATTAATTAAAGTTTAAAATATTTAGTTAGTCAAGGATATGATGTGGACACGAGTAGAGATATTTTTATAAGCGTACATGGAAAGTCACCCACTTTATGCACATTCTAACATGCATTAATTACTGTAGTTTATATCACTAGCTTAGTAGATACTAGCTCATGTAAAGTTCAACATAATATAAGAAATTGTGTAGGCACCACCAAATTTGTTAGACATTTTTGCTAAAAATTCAGCTAAGCGAGCAAATAATGAACCTTTTAACAAGAAAATTTCAGTAGCCCGCTGTGCTATTTATCTAAGACCGGTTATGTTCACTCAAATGTGTTGTTTATTACATTGTAGATACACTGCAGATTTATTATTATTACAATTTCCTTAGCTATAATACAATAATTTTATTGTATAAAGCATTATAGCGTGTATGGTATTAATATTAATAATATCATATTTGTATAAGTGTATAACCAATATTGTTATGTTATAACATGCTATTGTGTCTTCTCGATATTTAATTTAATTTAACTAGTCCAATGACAATATTTTTATACAAAACCAAAAATGAACAACTTTTCAATAGTCTAATAATATCTTTATTTCATTTTTAAGGCTCTAGCTACCATCTCGATAAGACACAATGCAAAAGTAAGGATCAGCATAGGTTTTTATTTGGATTCGATTCGTATTTTTCATCCTGACGTTTCCTCTTTGTCAACTTCCGGAGAATGTTTTCTTCTTTAGTCTGTTTAGGAAAAAAACAAACCAATATATTTTTTTCCTTGTCGATAGTGTGGCCATTTGAATGGATTACACCCGACTTGGCGACGCCTGTAGTTGCAGTTTCATTTTTTTTTTGTGCCCACAACACATTTTCTATTTGCCTTTTATTGTGCACTTTTGTTTACATGTTTTTATTTAATATTTTTTTTTTCACTTAGAAAAGCACAAAGAAAAGCCCGAAATCATTTGCCGCAAAAAAAGGTCCAAAAAATAGTATCAAAATAGTATTATACCTATAGAAAAGGGTTAAAAATAAAATAATGATATTCCCAAAAGTAAATATTTATATTTTAAATACCTACTATACAATGGCCATTGAGAAATCGCTTCTGGGCGGCGACCAAAACTCGTCCATCTCGAGCATTTGCGGAGGCAACTAGGTGGTAGAGTGGAAGAAATTTGGGTACTAATCAATGGAGCTCAATCATTTGTATGAGCAAAGGAGTAGCGCTCTATCAGTGGCGGTACTGCAGTAGGATATAATAATTATATAAGTCATGTTAAATAGATTTAGAAGTTTTAAACATATTTCTTTAAAAATAAATTGAAAAAAAAATTATTCTTAAAGTAGGTACTTATTTATTGTAAGGATAAAAGTTTAATCTTAGATAAGAAGACTTGATAAAATATGTAACTCGATGAATATCAACATACCTAAATATAATGTTATATATAGTTGATCATAAATAAAATAATATTGCCCCTAGTATTGTAATTACTATAGTAGTATAGTTAGTACATAAACTACAGTTATACCTACGTATAAATTATAATCAATGATAATGATTTAAGCGTGGAAACAATAACTATATCGTTCAAGAAAATGCGTGATTCTCTAGCCATCCGCTGAGATATTCAAATACATAATTCAATTAAATTACCTAAATTAACATAACTTCACCAATAACTTGGAATCAGCTATCCTGTGATGGAACCACAAGCGTATGACCGCACATTTTGGCATCGCCTGTAACCGCTGACGGCCCAAACTTTCTACTGATCAATGATTATTCGATTATTATAGTGCCACGAAAGAAAACCTGTCATGAACAATTATTAAATGGTTATGGAGTAATATTTATCTACATCCTAGAACCTACCAATAGATATTTCATATTTTCATAGGTTTATTTTTTTTTTTGTGTGTCTATGTACATGATAAAAAGTCTAAATTATACTTCGATTTTCAACTTCAGTATCTTGTCCAGTGGGTCAGTTGGTGCATTCGGGACGTTAAATTCCCAGTAGCTTTAAAAAGTGCCAAAAAAAATGAGAATCTTCAAGTAAAGTCAATTTTTGATTTTCTATATTAATTTTTGGTGCAAATCAAAAAAATGACTGTAATAACTACTTGAAATTTTCACTAAATATTTATAATAGTATTTTCTATACACCATACAATTTTCAAAATATCTTGACTCATGTTGAGCTATTTAGATTAATAAGATATTTTCGATTTAATTAGTTTTTTTAATTAATGTTGATAAAAAAATCTTAGCCCTATCAAAAAACTTAAAAACGTAGTTTAAGGCTCCTCATGTATTCCTCAAGTAGTTTTAAAAGGTGTAAATTAAAAAAATTGAACAAAATCGACAGTAATTTTTTTATGAAGGTCTGAAGTTAGAATTTAAACGAAATTCGTAAAAATTAAATTTTCAACCAAAAAATCTAAAAAAATATATAGTAAACACAGTCTTTTTATAGGTTTTAATTTTAAATTTATATAAAATTACATATTTAAACCAAGAATAATGGTTTTGGTTATTTTGTTCATTGTTGTAATTTAAAAATATTATAACATTATACGTTGGTATTTGAAACTTATAGAGTATATTATTATATTTTATATTCATATGACATTTTTAAATGAAATTTTTTCCAAAATTGAAATTGTTTCAACAAAAATGAATTGAACCTTCTGCAGTAATAATACCTAAGAGTAAAATAATTTAATTTAATCACAATAACATTATAAAATATACTTAGTAATACTGATATTATAGGCTGACAGACCGTCTACGCTCAGAATCGTTTTTCTTATGCAATAATTTTATACAATTTAATTCAACAGAATATCTATTACGGTAATTATAGTAGTTTAGACACCTAAAGTGTACAGCAGAGCCAGAGCGTTATATCCTCTTACCACTTGTTTAATAAATGTATTAAAATAGTTATACAAAAATAAAATGTAATAATATTCTACATACATTTTGATAAATCTACAATAAAATAACTAATGAAGCATGAACAAATACAAAATAAAAAACATATCGATACAGAACCACCCTCGGCCCACCACTGAGTCAATACGCATTTTCCCTCAGCTCAGGGCCTAAAGGTTAAAACTAATAGTATATAAATTAATGTTTATTTTGTTTTGTGGTTTATAAGCTATACGCATGTATTTTGAATACGTATAACACCTATCGGATAAAAAATTAAAAAATTATTTTTATTATTTTTACCTCGGAAATTATTTGTTTATCTTTAATGAATCAGTCATTTCGTCAGTTCGATATTATGTCCATGTAGTCGTCATAAACACACATTCCATATAATAATATTTATTTATGTTTATTTCAAACAGAATAATGGGCCCCGCTGAGCATGCTCAATAATATGATAGGGTTGTACATCAAACAATTTAATATTATGATCGAAGGAAAATGTTCAATGCCGATTCATGCTGTGATGGTATTTAAAATCAGCAGTATATAATATTATGTCACGAATGAATTCCATTAAAATGAAAATTAATATTTTTCTTACTGAAATATAATTAGACCTCTATTGTAAATTAAGAATACTGGAGAATGGCGATCAAACACGTGCTACTGATTCGTCTGGTATGCCAGAGGAGAGAGTGGGACGTAATTAACCATGTTGTAATTTAATTTAAAACGATGCTGATTAAAGATTTTTTTCATTACAGATATTACAAAAACGAGTTATAATTCATCAAAGTAAAGCTTTCAAATGTTCCATCTTAAAGCTTAAAAAAAATCTAGCTGTTTTTACATTTTTTAAGGCTAGTATCAATTTCCACCTACTGGTATTCGTTAATTAAATTTAGTTTTTGTAATCTCAACGTCAATAACTGAAATACGTTTGCCATTAAAAATAGTAAAATAAAATACACATCAGTTTGTAGGTATATCAGTACTAGATTAGACTCGCATAATAAAAGTATGTCATGACCAATACGTCTCAAAAACGATTGCCAATTTGATTTGCAAGCTTCAATAACTTACAAGTTACAAGTTTACAACCAATATGTTATAGACTGTAGAATACAAATTACGAATAATAAATATCTACAAGATTGTACAGTCAAGGTCAACAGTGTACCAACGTGTGATATTAATATAATAATATGTAATATACAGATATACAGTATAGAACGACCAACTAAAAAAAAAAGGTATACCATTGACAATTGTAATATTGTATACTATCTTCACGATTATTTATAAATTGCCAAGCACTACTGTCTAGAGTCTAGACTGATCATTGCATAAAAGTTAAAATCATTGATTATCAAACTTTTTAGGCAGAAACGTAATTTAGTAGAGACGGGAATCGTATCTTTTTTGTTTTGGGCGAAAACAGTCAATATTATTTTGGTGTAAACGGATTACACCCCAAGTATTTGACGGGGATATGTCAAACAGAAATATGCCCATAATTATGTATTTATACATTATACTCCATATAATTTATAAAATCATCTATGCAGTTTTAAGTTTCTACACATAAGTTTAGAACACCTTAATCCCCGTTGTGTCCGTTAGTCACCAGTACTGCATAGTTACGATTGTTGATATTAAGATAATATTTAGAATAAAATAAATAATTTAAAAATGGTTCGGTATATTAAAACTTATAAGTACTTTTATAAAAGTAAATTCATACTAACCTGTAATCAGCATTAAAAAATAGGATCAAAATATGAGTTTTTAATGTAGATTTATACTAGCCAATATTAAAAATTGGCACCAACATAAAAATACTTTATTTACAAATTAAGACATTTAATTTATTTCGGTTTCTATACAAAAGCATATTCAAGTTACCAAATTATTTTTAAGCTACAAAGTTCATTAAATACCAACAAAATAAGTTTAGAAACCGGTCATTTAGCACGCTCGCAGAGTGAGATTTCCTTACTTGTTTTTTTTTATACTTATTTATGTATTTTGTTCAACTATTTAGTACAAATCCTGAAAGTAGGTATCAATGTTACTCTATTGATTTTCAATCGATATAGGCATATTACATATATTATAAGGCTATACATGACCTATAACCTATGACATTTTGCCATTTTGGAGCAGTTTCCCTATACTTGAAAAGGTGTTAGCAAAAAAACAAATATCACTGCTAAACCAAATACATTTTTAATTTCACTAAGATTTTAAAATAAATACACTACTATACAACATTAATCAAGTGAACTTATAAGTCAATATGTCAATAAGTACAAACTGGATTGAGTGGATCTGTATATCCTGTCTAATTTTTTTTCAAATATGAATTTAATTACTTTCTTCTACATTAAATAATTGTAGTGTACAAAGTTACCTTTGCCTTTTTTTCTGAAAACCACTTTAGCAAGCAGTTTACGTGAATATGGAATAGTCAATAGTTCAAAATCCTGCAATAATAAATTTGGGTATCTTCCTTTATTCTGACATTTTTAATATCCAATGTCAACATGAATATTATGTACCTACTGGCTACTACCTACTCATGTTGTTAAATTTCTATTTTGATTATAGTTGAAAAAATAATTTCAGTTGCAATGGAACATAAAATCAGAGTTTTTTTTATTTGACGCAGTTGTGAAAAATAGGTGGACTTGCAACGTACCAACGTATTGAATTTATTTCAATTGATGTTGATTCATAATGAGTCTCAATGATGAATAACAATCATACCAGGTACTAAGATTAAAATATAAAACGCTTGTATATGAATTATAATAAATAAAGCATTTTAACAATTATAATTCTACCAGAGTTACTAATACAATTGGGTTAATGTACGTTAACATGATAAATATTAGGAAAAAAGCCCTAGAAAAAAGCCCCTAGTAAATAATTATTAAGCAAAATAAGCTATGTACAAGATATATTCAGGTATAGCTTCAATCTCTATATTGCTTATTGAGCATAATCTTGTTCCTAATAAAGGCCAAGGGGCAAGTGGTAGATTTCTGGGGCTTTTTTTACAGCATTTTTGTTTAGGGTTTTTTTTATTGTGACTTATTTTCCGAATACCATATAATTACCAACTATTCGCTAGGTATATGGAAATTAAAGTTGAATACGCTGAAAAATAAAATAATGTAACACATATTATTATAGGGCTTACAACATAATAATAATAATCCAATTCGTAGGAATGGCGCTGGAATACAAAATGACTTGAAATAATGAAATGTCTACCTGTAATAAATATATGTTTCGCATGAGCGGTGGCTTTATAAAATGGACGTAAAAGTCATACAGAAATAAAATAGTTACGTGACGATAAGTTATTAAAAACACTGAAAATAAATTCAATAAATATTAGACATCGATATTTTTAATGCTGAAAAATTAAATAAACTATAAATTACTATGAACTTAAATAAAAACAAATAATGTGAAATAGAGCAAAACATCGCTTTCGAAAATACATGGACACATTTATTAAGTTTATATACGTTATATTATGCTATCTTGCCGGATTGGTTTAATAATATATTATGATTCAAAGAAAAATAGGAAGAAACCTATATATAGAGGGCGTGAAAACTGCCGTTAAGATTTGTTTAAGATTTTGTTCTGACTTCAAAACACAAATAGTATATAAAACCTGTCGAGTGTTAAAATGACCGATGACCTCAGAGCTTTCAAAAGTAACTTACATTGACGTTCGAAACACGTGCGATAGTTTTTATTCAGAAACCGCAATGCGATCATTTCCATCTCCTCTCACTCACCTAGCCAGAAGTTACCTATATTATTTATTTACTTTTTTCAAATCACTCAGAGAAAATAGTCTATACCTAGTAATGTACATTTTTTCCATACATTTTGTAAAATAACAAATACAAATTGGAAATTCAAATTCAGTGTATTAAACAGTTGGTACGAAAGTAAGTAGCAGCCAGCAGGTATAACATAAAAACCACAAAAGAAAAATTGCTTTTGGTCATGATTCTTACTACAAAAATAGTAAGAGTAATTTAATTACATTATAATTAATGTATTAAACTTGAATGATTTGTTGATTACGTTTTGAAAATTTGACGTTTAAATTAATTTAAAAATGATAAGATACCTACGTCTTAAACATATGGTACTCATTACTACTCAATAAACTAAATACATGAATTTGACGTTAATTGATTCTGTAACATCTCATAATATTATAATATTGATATATTGATACATCAGGTGGCCAACCAAGTTTTTCTTTATGTAATATAATAATCAATTTAATCTTTGAACAAAATACCATATTATTAATTGTATACAATTGCATCTCGTAATAACTTACGACTACAATAATAAATAATAAATTCGTCTGCAAAGGAAAAACAATCAATGAATAGAATAAGTAGAAGAAATGATTTTTTCTATTTTTTCGAAGAAAAAAAATAAATTGTAAAGTAATTCATACAGAAATTCATTGAATGATACAATGAGTCAACGAAAGTAACTTTTCATCGAATCTAATGATAGTTAATTCTAGACGTTGATACTTGAATACTTGAATTAATTAAAGATTGTATTTGTATTCCTGCATATTGATCGTTTCTAAAATGAATGAATAGTTTGTTTTTACGTCACATTTATTATTTCTCACAACAAAGAGCCTTTTTAAATCAAAACAATTAAAATACATAAATAATAAATATACATTATACATTTGTACGTAATTTAATTTATTTAAATTTAAATTTATAGTTTGGTAACTAAATTGTATATTTTTTATTTTTTTATTTCTTAATAAAGCTCTAATTACAAGTTACAGTATCAATTTTATACACAAAAAATGTAATGTATTGCGAATTAAACCATTTTAAATAAATTTTACGTAAGATTTTACGTTTAATAATCGTTTCTCAATTTACGATTTTTTGTGTTTTCTGTTTTTCGTTTTATGATTTTTTAAGTTATTGGTTTATCGTTTTGTTTTGTTTTTTGTTTTTTATATTATCATTTTTATATTATCATTTACCGTTTTGTTTTCTGTTATCTATTTCAATCGTTTTTTTACTAGTATAACGTTATAATCATAACGTTATGTAAACGTTTTCGAGCCCAGGATTTGAATATGACATCAAGATCAGTGAGATCACACAATCAATTTCCACGAAGTAAAGGATGAATTCATATATTGCAGTAGGTGTGATGAATTAAGTTACAAGAAAGTGTGAAGGTCTTAGGTTTGCATTTATAGAAAATTTAATGGTAATTTATTAATATCATACCAATTAGCTTAGAGTACTTAAATCATCTTGTAATAAAGATATATCATTAATGTTTCTTGTAAGACGAAACAATTTTATATCGTCGGTGAAAAGTAATTTTCTTGAATTTAATAATTTTAAATCATTTATAAATAACAGAAATATAATAGGAGCAAGGTACCTTATTGTGGTACAGCAGAAAATACTGTAAAAGGAAACGATTTAAAATTGTTATACTTCATATAACTATTTGTTTCGTACTAATCGTACCTGAAATATAAGAAGTGATCCAAGTGAGAAAAGGGTCACTAATACCAATGCCACGTAGCTTAGAGATAAGAATTGTGTGATCAACTTTATCAAAAGCTTTAGAGAAATTCGTAAAAATTACATCAACTTGATAGGTAACTATGTGAGAAGGCATCTAACATACATTTCTGAAAAAATACTGATTAGTGACCGTTGATCTATCTTTAATAAAACCATGTTGATCCAAACTATTATTGTGGTATTGACTTTGCCTGAGGTTACAACTGTTATGGTGGAGGAGGGCACAAATTCACAATATTATTATAATAATATTCTATGAAATAAATATTATAGGCTCAAAATAGTATTATTATCATCAATTAAATAACTTATAATAATGCACTAACCTATAATAGTGTCGAAGTCTACCGTTGATTATTAATTATAAAAGTGTTTGAAGTAGGTAGGTACTACAAGGCGAATTCATAATGAACCTCCATACCTAAATAAAAACATCTGATTGCGCGGGCGGTGACTGGTGATAGCGATCCGGCTATCGTCGGACGTCTACGACTCATGTAGGTAATCATACAGTCGAACACTAACGTGTTATCAAAACGCTTTTCCCGTATGTTGTTGTTGTTGTAGTACCTATAACAGTGATGTTATATTAGGTTTAGGTACCTATTAAATATTTTTAATGGAACTTTAAATTAAATTACAATTCGTGTTATTGCAGTTGTTCGAGGTCTATATCCGTGCGTATACGTGACAAATAACACAAAGCAATACTTACGCACATAAACTATACCGGCGACGCGTAGGTCGTCGTTCTCCAAGTATCCGACACCTGTGTCGCAACATGAACTTCGAACCTGACTTGAAGCAGTACACCATGTGCTCGGTGTTGGGCTCCTGTTTCTCCGACCGGGCGGTCGTGTTCCTGGGCAAACACAACAAGAGTGGCAACCTGGTGGCAATGAAGAACTTCAACTTGGACAGCATGTCGAAAACTGACTGTCAGCTCATACAGGACGAGATCTACAACACTAGGCAGCTGATGCACCCGAACCTCATACCGTATGTGACTTCCTTTTTGGACAAGAGCCAGCTGTATGTCGTATTCCCGCTCATGGGGTACGGTTCGTGCAGAGACTTGTTGCGCAACCATTTTGTGGAAGGATTGCCGGAAACAGTTATAGCATTTGTGCTTAGGGATGTTCTGCTGGGACTAGAGTATATACACAATAAAGGGCTTGTGCATAGGTTGGTAGCATTTCCCCACTACCAGTATTGATAATTTTTTCATAATTTTTTTTCTACAGGGCTATAAAGGCGGGTCATATATTGATACGTGCGGATGGACATGCAAGCTTATCGGGCTTGCGTAGCATGTGTCCAATCGATAAACGGTCAAATTTACATTCCTTGCCTCTGCAATCGGCTAACAACTTGAATTGGTCTAGTCCCGAGATGCTCGAACAAAATTTGCTTGGGTACAATGAAAAGTCTGACATTTACAGTATAGGCATAACATCATGTGAATTGGCAAATGGTTTCGTTCCTTTTGCTGAAACTGATACCACACTTATGCTAACACAAAAAGTTAAAGGTCTTATTCCACACTTGCTAGACTGCACTACATGCTATCCATATGAAGATAATGCAGCGGATAATGGATACCAATCCGAAGAAACAATTGGTGTGAACGCAACACCTGTGAGCAATGTTTATACCAGAATGTTTACCGAGGAGTTTCACAATCTTGTTGAATTGTGTTGTCAACGAGATCCAGAAAGTAGACCTTCTGCACCCAATTTGCTGGCTCATACTTTTACTAAACAAGTGTGTTTTAAGTTTACATATTTTTTATATGACATTTGCAACTATAAAATTCTATACATCACATAAAACCCTTAGCAACGTAGCTTTGCCTTAGCAAGTATTCCAAGAGTTTAAAATACTTAAAAACTTTTATTCATATAATTCAAAATATTTTATTAGCAATATGGAGAAGAATCAGGTTAAAACATTTAATTAAGTCTAAGTGATACAATTTGGTAAATAATTCCTAAATGCTTAAATTACCTAATAAAAAATAAAAAATTATTAACTTTAAAAATTTAAGCTCCTGTAGATGTAAAACATAAATATAAAGTAGATTGTAGATATTATAACTCAATAATTTTGTTAATGAAATTTCAGTTTGAATAAGTAAAAATGTACATTTCTATCGGGTCTTAACTTAATTTTAGAAGGTCTTGTATCTATTTGAATGTACATAAATATTAAGATGTAACTATAATTAAGAGTACACACTACATATATTTTCATGAAAATAACTACTAAATTGTACATAAACTGTCATAAATTGTGTCCGTGTTACAAATTATAATAACATGGTAAATTTGCATTTAAAAGTTGAAATTTGGTTTGATTAGTTCAATATTGGGATAAATTAAACCTATTTTTAAGCTTTATTGTAACCACATTGTTTGTGTTCTGTTATAAGTTGTTTTTTTTAAATATTTTAACTCTTTGAAACAAGTTAAAATAATTTTTAAATTGTAATGTCTTACAACTAAATTGGTTTAAAATTAAAATATCAAAAATAAACTGTCATCAGAATATAGATAATTTTGTTAGCTAAATTTGATAATAATCAATTCACTCTCATATCAAAATTGACAAAACTAAACTTAAACTGTTTATTGTACATTTAAAATAAAAGCTGAGTCAAGTTTACATTTGTTAGTATCATATGTTTCCGTCTATGTTAATGAAATTCATTTATGTAACTGCTTATGAACGGAAATTAAAAACATGATATTGATAAATGTATCCTTGATCTGCAAACCCCAGGGGTACGTAGACCAATGTCGGGAGTCTGTGGTTATGCTAATAAATAATGATAATTTATCAATCAATATTGATTTTAACTTAATATTATTTTATAGGTGAAAAGAGTGAACGTAAAAGTAACTGATTTATTGCGGCCAGCTGTACCTCTGTTGAAGACAAATGTTGCAGAAATAAGTGATGATCTCGCTTCTATTGGAGGCATGTCACAACAATTGAGTGATCTTGACCTGTTAACATATGCATGGGATTTCGACCTTAATGATATAGTACCAACACTATAAATGCCTATTACCAGTATTAGTATTAGTTAGCAAGTGTTCATCCCTATTATATTGTATGCAATATAGATCAGTAGCTAGTCTATAATATATGAAACTTTAAACGTTTATATAATATTTAGATCAATGTTGTACCTACACAACTACTTGAATTTACTCTTACTATATTATATCTTTTAAATTAATCTCTGCTTGGATGTTGATAAAAAAGTGTATTTAATATTGACTGTAATTCAGTTGAATATTTTATTTTGATTTATGGCTACTATTGCTATTTATAAAATATGATACTTAATGGTACATTTTTTTTTGCAAATAGGTACTTAGAATTTTTTATTGGTTTTTGATGTTCATGCTTATGCATATGATTATACTATTTGCTTATAGCAAATTAAATAACTATCTAATATTAGGTATAACATGGTACTAAATACAATGTTATTTTTATTTGGTGCTTCTAGGTTTTTTCCCCAAAAAATTGATCTCTTTTTATTTTGTTGGTTCATTAGCAATGCTTTTAAAAGTTATATTTGACAATTTTTATTTTATTTCTAAAAACATTAACTAACTCTTTGTGTTACTTAATAATAATGTTAACATTTACATTTACATAGCTTTTACAAATTAGGTATGTAACTAATGTTTTTGTTTATTGCTATCTAAATAAAGAAAATAATATGGAAGTATGCAACACATTCTCAACATTGCTCAATATTTCAAAATATTATATTTGTTTTTGTTTTGAGTATAAAAAAATTGCAATTAATTTTTGAAGCGTTGTGCATTGTATTTTATATTCCTTGATCTAAGTTCTAAATGTGGTATTAATTATATTAATGTGAAATAACGTACATTTCAGAAACAGATAATACATTTTTTAATCACATTTATTTGTTAATTTTATGTCGATGTATGTTTTAAATTTACCAAACTCCATTTTTAGTATTATTTTAAAATGTATGTCTAATTCTACTATTATTTTAATTATGATTATTATTTTATATTTGTTGTTGTTTATTATAGATGTAATTTCTACTATTATTTGTTCTCATCTAGTAAATTATTCAGTTATACTATTTGCACAAACATTTAATAAAATATTAAATAATATAAATGTATAAGAAATTAAATTTAAAAAAAATATATATATATGTACAATTTTAAAGCAATGACTTAATTATTTTTCTTTGTATCCTAACATTATAAAATCACAACCTAGTTCTATGTAGGACGTAGGACGTAGGTATACAATGAATAAATCATTTCCCTTCACATTTGACTTTGAAACCGTCAGCTGTCAATCTAACTTTGAAAATAGACCCAAAGAATTTAGATATATCTAACAATTTAATTCAGACAACAATTTTATTTTTCCTCTAAACTAATTTACCAGAAGTGTGGAAAAATCATAAAGGCAATGTTTCCAACATTTTGAAGCAAAAAAGGTATTGTTCCGGCAATCGTGAGTTAACTGTCACCTAGTATATTTTGAATGAAGTGTTAATTTTAATTGAAAACCAACTTCTGAAAACATATGGAAAAAGCTGTCTGATTTCAATATAAAATCTCCATCAAGAACCGATGAGAATCATAGTCGTTTTCTTAGGGATGAATTATATTACAGAAAATCCTTTAATTATGACGCACTTTCAAGTTGTATTTAGTTGCATATTATAATACTGAGTACTCCTTTAGTATGTGAGTTACCAAGACAATTAAAAATTATATTTTGTAATACTAAACGAATGCCCAATACGCGGTCCGCAGGTCACATACTAATCCAATAGGTACCATTAAATAGACTAATAAACTAATACTATTTTACAAAGTAAACACAAAGTATCACCTACTGTACTAGACAATTTTTTTTTCGATGTACTTAGTGGAACTGGAAAAACATTTATGTTAATAATATCTCACTTCCAAACCTACGAGTCCAGGGGATAATTTCATTGACAGTCGCTTCTTCTAAGATTGCAGCAACATATTGTTACAAAATGGTAAAACACACATTTTGGGTAAGCTACTAAAAACCAAAACACTTCCACAGAAAATATTTCTGGTATTTTTTCCCAATTCATTTCGAATCTTAATACCATGCTAAATACAACCATGCTATATTAGCCATGCTTTATACATTACCAGCCCACTTACCATCACACACCTTTCCTCTATTTTAAATTCACTCACGGCCATCGCCAAAAATACTATCTAACTTTTTACATTTGAGCAAGGCCTAGCAAGGTGTTCTTTTTTACTTGGTCTTTTTTTCCTAGATTCGTTCAGAGTAATATCGTTTCAATGCTTGTAGCTGTTAGCTGTGCATCATTTAACCTCGGCGACAGCGATTTTATGTGAGCAGATGACCGACGTCCGACAGTGACCACTAAAATATTTCACTTTGCATTGTAACCTTTGCATGGTACGTATTATTTCAACATATTAACTTCTTTAATTAACATTTTCTTACTCTAAGATATTTATTTTAGTTCAATAAGTATATACCTAACTAATATATTATAACTTTAGAATTTAGATTCTTAATTTTTAAAAATACATTATATTTTAAATTGTTTTCAATAATTATAAACCTAGGTTGTATACAATAAATAAATGAAAATAATTTAACTAATAAAATATTTAAAAAAAAATATAGTAAAATTACTAACATTTTTCCAACTTCCAATGAATGTTTTTTTAATTTTATATAGGACAAAGAGAAAAATATAGCCTTTGGTAGTAGTGGTAAGCCGTGAGCGGCAATAATCCAAGCCAGTAGATTTTTTTTTATCAAAACACTAAAGAATGAAATTACGGAGCAGGAAATTCAATCTATTAAGACTTAGGCTATAGGTGGATATTTGGGGGGGGCTTAGCCCCCTCCACGGAAGGAAAAATTAAAACTATTCGAAGGATTATTGAGTTATAGCCCCCTATACAAATTCAACCAAATGTCCACCGATGACTAAGACTAATGCAAGTGAATCATCAGTGATATCTACATTATGCTTATGACATAAGCCGCTATTTATCGATAAAAATTATAAGTTGAACGATTTCACTAAATACCAATTATTATAAATCCCGTGGTTTCCAACCAATTCTTATAATTTTCCTTTCTCATTAAATTCGAAAGGTGGAAGAGAGGTTAAGCGTTTTGTTGGACTCCACCATGGCACCATCTTACAGCCCATCATAGGCGTGTCCACGGGTCTTGCCTGTCATGCACAGGCATGACCTGCAAAATTTGATCTAAATTAAAAAAATTAATTTAAAATCTTTAAATTCGGAGGTCATATCCCAATACCCTAACAGAATTTTTTATTGGCGGGGGGGGGGGGGTAGTTTTTCTCTCCCCTGGATATTCCACGGTTGTGCATGAACTGCGAATGAGATCTGGACACGCCTATGCAGCCCATCACTTGCTTGTCAATTGTCCTCTCAGATATTTACCTTGGTCTTTATCGTACGTATTTTGTACTCTTTGATGGCGAATATAGATATCACTGGAGTAGTATTAAACTATATATAATATAGGAATGTAGCCATGTAGGTAAAAACACCTCTTACGTCGTTTGCAAAGCTTTATTGTAAAGATTTAACATACAAAATATCATAAGTCATGCAGTTAGTGCATGGTAAAGACTTTTTAATAACATATCACGGCATCACGCATTCCCGCCCCTTAATTGGAAGTTATTAACCAACTGAATTCACTGCAGTAGTTAGCTTAGGTACAAGAAAATCGATCTCGTCATCGTCATCTAATAATTGAGATAGTTATTCTACGTGGACGGCAAAATATTCCTTTACGAGGCCAAAGAGATGATGGTTATCTTTTAGAACAAAAATTCACTACAATAGAATATGTTAGCAGTTTAAGGAACGATGGGAACCTATTTAGGGAACTATTGTGCTTTCAAGTGGCAGCTAGAGATATCAAACTTGAGAATCACCTTCAAATTTATCAGCAAATGAAACATACATTGGAAAGGGCACTCAGAATGAAAAAATGTATGTGCTGAAAAAATATTACAAACTTAAGTTGAAAAAGCACATCAGTATCGGCGATTTTCAATGTTTTTGATAAGACTATTTTAGAATATGTAGTACACAGAAGAGAAGAACAAATGAGAATTTCTAGAGATAGATCTTTTATTATGTATACAAAAAGACAATTCGAGAGGGTTTTATTTCATTTTTGATTGTTATGACTTATGAGTCAACTCGAATTGAGGATATTAAGAGGAAGGAACGGCGTATATCTGGAAAAGTTTTAGGACACGTTGTTGTTGATTTTTGTAATAAGTTTGAGCTGGAAAAAAACTTGGGATTATTACAGACAACTGTGCAGTTATATTATCGGAGATCAATGGTGCCATTGAAGAGAACATAAAGTAGAACGTTATGCAAAACGATGTCCCCGTACAAATAATTCTTTAAACAGATGTTTTTCAAGAAATCTTTAAAAAGGCACAAAAATACAAAATATTTATCCAAATTAGATTTTAAATTATCTAACGACGAATAGCAAAAAGGTATGTAGTAGGTGGTAGTAGTAAATATAAGGTCGAAGGTTGACGTAAGCAGTTTTTGTCCCATTATTTGGATGCACTGTGTGTCGGTGAGTAACAACACTTGTTTGATTTGATTACAATTTACAAAATATTTTGGGCGTGTGATTTAAAGTTTAAACTGAAATTGTTCACAAGAAGTAAAACATAAAGCATTCAATTACAATAAATATAACCATGTTAATCAATCCAGTAATGTAAGCTTTTAAATCGAGTACTTTTAATTCATTTGTCAAAATACAATCTTGTTACGATGCCGTCCGCTCTTTGTGTGTTGTGCATGAGCTTCATTGTTTTGTACAGCGTTTATTCTGGTAAAAAAAACAATCAAAACATGTTTATTTTGATGTCATAACATAACAATTGTTGTAAATCAATAAATTCACTTTTTCATTTTTAAGTATGTGGTCTCATGTGTTGGCATTGCGATTCACTCCACGACCCCAAATGCGTGGATCCATTTGATAATCACTCAATGCCGATGAAAGATTGCAAACTGGAAAAACTAGACACGTACCCTGGTGTCCGAGGTACAATGTGCCGCAAAATCCGTCAAAAAGGTATACACGATTGTGCAGCATAAACAATTATTAAACACCTACTTAAATGGTTTATTGATTTAAATTATTTTTTAGTATATGGAAAATGGCGATTTTACCGGAGTTGTGCTTTTCTGGGTGAACCTGGCATTGGTGGTGACGAACGTTATTGTTTAATGAGGACAGGCACACATAATATATTTACTGAATATTGCACTTGCAATTCTAGAGATGGATGCAATGGTGCATCAGGAATCTCTTCTTCACTTTTAAGCATATCATTAGCACCAGCTCTTATTGTTTACAGAAGACTTCTGTAATGTGTTCATCAATACAAACCATAAAAGTAGTTGATACCTGATTAACGTTTTAAGATTTAAGAATATAGTTTTCGTCAGATATCAAACCATTTTTTTTTTAAATTAAGACAACAGTAATATTGGCAACTATATTATTTTTTAAGCCACTTGAAATTGTTTTACTTGTTATGATATTTTGTTGTGATTAATTAACTGAAAAGTGTAACTGATCCGTCCATTTTTAAAATATTTAATTATAAAATAACATTAGTATTAAAAATGTATGGTTAGTATTTTTTTTTTAAATATTTGTACCTACATGAGTATTCTCAGATTATTTTGTGAACAAATGTTTAGAATTATTTATTACAAATTTACAACCTTAAAATTAGAGTATACATATATTTTTATATTTTTGGTACATTAGGTTTTATAAAAACAATAAATAGTTTTGTATTTTATCTTTTGAATAAGTGTGTAACTCAGTATTATTAGTTACTAATTTGTAACAACTATTTTCCAAAAATGGGTAAATAATCAATTTTATTTTTGCTTATCATATTAATCCACTTTTTTTATACTATGCAATTTTAAGAAGATTTACTTTACTTAATTATATAAGATAAATCCTTTTTTATGTAATTGGTTTCATACAGTGATGATGTGAACTATGTTACATTGAAAAGTCTCTTTCAAAATATGTTATAAAAACATTGTATCATAGAATCTCATTTGTTTATTTTGTTTTCATATTACAGTAAAACCTCGATAAGACGGAATCGCATGGGACCATGACATTTTTCCGTCTTGACGGGGTTTCCGTCTTGACGGGGTTTAAAAAAGTTAATTTAATATAATTAAAGATTACATACATATTTATTTTAAACCAGTTGGTACATATTACATACAATTTATACTTATATTTATTATAATTTTATATTTATACTTATTCATTTATATTTATTCATTTATATTTATTTATTACATACATATTTATTGTACATTAATATTTTATTATAATATTTTTTAAAAACGCAGCGACACGAACGTAACGATATATGATTTGATACTGAACCAAGCAACTCAGATAATGTTGTATACTTGTATAGGGTATAGGTACGTATCAATTTTATTAGTTTTTAATGTCATCGTACGCGCTCGTATATCGATAATCTATGGGTAACGACAGTACGAAAATAAATTTATTACACGAAAATCGTGTTATATTTCCGTCTTAGCGAGGGTTTTCATCAACTTTCATTACAAAAACGTGTCCGTTTCCGGCTTGGCGAGGTTTCCGTCTTAGCGGGATAAAATTATATGCAATTTGAAACGTTACCAAAAAATTTTTCCGTAATACCGGGGTTTCCGTCTTACCGAAGTTCCGTTTTAGCGAGGTTTTACTGTATATCAAAGTATGGTTTTTAATATGTTTTACCTTTTTTACTTTTTTTAATTGTTCATACAATTATTTATTAAATACTTAGTTCAACTTGAAACAACTAAATGTCAATTGTATTTATTTCAACATATTTAATATTAATTTTGTTGATTAATATCTTGAGTGAGAACTATATAAATGTTAAAATATCTCAAATCATTGTATAATTTTAATTTAATTTAAATATAATAACAGGCAGTTTATAAATGTATCGGTTTTTTGATGATTCCTCCCCTCACATATCATATATACAACTCTACATTAATTATTAATTGATCGTTTCTTTAATAATTGAATAAGTTGTTATTTTTTTATCTGTAACATAATATACTATTAAAAAAGGGTACACAAGTCACTAGTCAGTCTTGTTAATCATTAAGATATTTTAGTTGCTGAAAAATTTCGCTGATTTGAAGAACAATTTTTATTTATCTGGTTAATGAATTATGAATAAAATTGCACATTAGTTTTGTGAAATAATAACTGTTGAGTATATGGATAATGCAAAAGCAGTTATTAGTTACTACATATTTCATAGTAAATACATTTTCTTCTTACTAGCAGTTCCCAAAATGTGACCAATAGTGCTCTACAGGTATCACCGCCCATACAAAAAAATTATTATTTTCAGTTAAATGTAATTATTTTTAGTAATTTAAATTTGAGTTTTTTGGACCATTTATCTGGTTTCCCAAAATTGTGTCCATTAATTATAACATTTAACAAATTTATCTTAGTGCCCTAAAATGCAGATAACATTATACACAACTTTAGTTTTCTCAGTTTTCTTAACTGTTGTACTTGGCTAATGACTAATATTTTTCTTAAAATTACAGGTCTTAAATTGATTACCAATGAGAACTCGAGAGGCCACTGTGACTAAATATAGGACAAACAAAAGCTCACTGCCGCACAGTGGTCTGAAAACCAACTTTTTTACTTAAACAAAATTAGTTTTTTTAGATTATTTGTTTCCAATGTTGTTTAGTTTAAATTTAAATTATTATAAGGTCTTAAATATGATGAAAATGTTTTAAAATTAAACAAATATTTTCGTTATTGCGATTATTGTAATTAATGTATTATTTTATTCAGAATTGTTGCCTTTGTCACTGTCATCATAGATTAAATAACGCATATTTAATCTATGCTGTCATTATCAAAATCACTATTTTCGTCCACCTCAACTATTAGTAGTGCTCTAAATATGTACCTTCATAAAATGTGACAATAATAACCATTAAACCACTAACATTTTTATGGAAATAACCAATATGCTAATCACTGATACAACTCGACGGAGAAAAAATTATGTCATTGAAGTTTTTCAATTATACCTATATGTTTAATAAGATAATTTTCGATTTCATCTTAAATAATGTCTTTCACAATGTAAAGCCACTACAAATAAAGATTTAAGTGATGCAAGTATGCAATATAAAATATGCAGTATTTATCTATTCATTAGAAAAATATGTATATATTGAAATTAAACTTATCATTTGAATTGATGTACATTTGAAAATAATAATTTAACTTTTATAAAACTGTACAAACACTCCGAACACAGTTGACAAAGGAATGAATCTTTATTTTTAATAAACTGTTAATATAGTACATTTTGTCTATAATCGTTTAAGTGGTCAACCCAGAGGTTTTTAAATGATATTCTATACATTGTTTGATACAATATCGAGTGCAAAATTTCTAATTTTTAATCGTTTTTTTTTTCTGTTTCGTCCGCCTAAATTTGTACAGCAGATACACCATACACTGTAGGCCGAGTTAAAACTTTGCAAATAGTGGCTATAAAAATTTTAAATTTAATTGTTTTTGTTTGTTATACTTGTAGAACTTTGATCGTTTTGATTTTCCAATAGTTTCATACTGTTTGTATAATTATTCTTTGAATGTAAAAAAAGTATATTTACCAGGTAGATTAATATGAAATATGTCGAAAATAATATATAATTTTTTTACAAAATGCAAATGACCAAATAATAAAATCTATTCAATACAAACAGCATGCAGCATGTATGTTGTAACTAACTATTGCAATTCAAAACATTATTAAATTCTGACATTCAATATATTTTATGCCTTCAGAAAAATAATTTTAAAAGTAATTAAAATATAAGTAGTACCACCCAATAATACAATTTAATAATTTATACATAACTTAAAAAAATGTATTCACTTAGTTTGTAGTTGAATGAGAAAAATGTGATAGATGTTTACTATCTTGAAACTATACACATTTTTTAAGAATGTGAGAGCATACTTATATAATTTTTTTTATCTCTTTTTTATCTTTCTACTATGATATAATATAACAAACCAATGTAATATGTGAATGCAAGTATATCACTACAACAAGACATTATAGATATTATGTTTGGTTTTAAATTTCAACAGTAACAGTATTTAACATCTCTTCTGCAGTGCACTGGATATATTAGAAAACTAAAAATTGTGGCAAATAAACATATTTGTTATTTTTTACGATTTCTTATGAAAAAAAAATCAATATGAATATTATTGCATTTTGTGGAAAGCAAACATAAATTCCAACAGGTTTTAATGAAGCAAACATAATACCTATAAGTATGTATATTTTCTATTTACTTGAGTTTTAATTTGTAACCATGCTTATTACATATTATTCATAATTTTAGGAAAAATGTTATTTATTTATAAGCTTTTATCATACAGAACAGTCTATGGCTTTCATTAAAAAGTAAATAAATAAAAATAAAATAGTACACAGTTATCAGAGTATTTGTGGAGTATAATGTGAGATAAAGGAAAAAATGCAATTATTTAAAATAAAACCCATCTTTAAAAATAATAAAAGGTTGTGCTGAATATATGTATGTTCATTTGTTATAGAAACAAGGACCAAACCTACTTTTGGCCGCTCAGCTTGTGTCTAGCTTTAATGCATTTCTTTTGACTAACGTAGGTATAAAATTATATAATTCTTCTACCTTGCTTTTTGCTTCCACACATATGTGGTTGGTCATATGATTATTAAATAACATAAAAACAAATTGTTTTAAAATAATTTTCAGTGTGAATGCAACCGGAAAAATTCTAAGACAGAACATCACACATAATATACTTCTACTAAGGTTTGATAAGAGTTTAATCAACAAGAGAACAAGTCTCAATGCAAACTGTATTTTCTTAGAGCTGAACTGTGTAACAATGTGGAGAAAATGTTTAACTGAAACAAAAGTATACTTTAAAACTACAGGTTGTCAGTTTTTTACATACTTTCACAATTTGTTTAAGTAACACTTATTAATATGATAACATTATATTCAACTAATCAACCACTAGTTGTCCACCAAATGTTTAAATCAGATTCACTTACAATTTGTTTAAGCTTTTACTAGTTAGAAATGACTCTGGTCCTCTGGGGTTAGACGTTCAATGTTCTTATGCTTTATTTTTTACATCAAAATCAGCCCAAAAAATGACACTTACTGCCATCATAATCAGCATAAATCGAAATAGAAAAGATGTAATGAAACTATATGTATTTCCAAAAGTAATTCTCTACATTGTACATTCATACCAGATACTAAATTAACAAAGTGTACAAAGCATTGATAATTGGTTCCAGATTCAGGTAATGGAGAAGACAGGCATTTTTAAAAAGATAACAAGCCATTTAAAATTGTTTATAAAATATAACAGTTTATATTTTAAAAGTAATAATTAAGTGAATTATAAAATGTATAAAAAAATGTAGTGATCAACACTATAAAGTTTGGACGGAATTCGTTACGAGATTAAAAATAAGTTTAGATCAATTTCTTAATATGTACATAGTAATTAATGAACACAATGTGGTTGTTATGACGGATAATGGTGTAATGTTTGTGGATGAATTACAGTTATCTTCAGAACAGTAACATTCTTCCCAATAGACTCCATTCCATTCAACTCCCCAGTTGCATACACCAGTTACACCCGTATCTGAAACCGATCCACAACGGCGGATCACATTTCTCCAACGACCATCCCCTGAAATTAAAAACAATAAAATATAATTAACATAACATATTAATATTAGAATACTATACAAATATATTGATGATATTGATCAAATCAATTATTAGACACTTTTGACTCACATATAAATCCTCGGAGACCTTGTTTCGTTACTTTAACACAAAATGTGCCTGGCGTATGAGATTCATCACTGGTGCATTCTACCGAGACATGACGATCCTTGTGGAATTTTTCGTATGCACCACAATTATCAGATCCCTTTGGGTCGCTACTTGTAGAACACTGGTAGCATTGGATTCCACTTACTAAACACAACAAGTTAAGCCTTAATTATATTACTATGAAAGGGCGTGACAAAAGACAGCCACACCTTTTAGACTTAAAATTACCTTTATGCAAGAATGAAAAACCTAAGATTAATACAAAACATGAAAGTATAGTGGACTTCATTATAAATAAAATAAAAATTAAGCTATTCGTTTACAAAATTAATATAGATAATTTAACGATATAAGAATAAATTACGTTTTTTAAAAATTTTAAATTGTCTAATGGTAAATACTAAATAGTAATTCAAAGGGAAATTTGATTAAGCTGATGACAAAATATGTGAAATGATAATGGATAAAATATAAACAAAACAACCAGGGGTGCTCAGTGTGAAATATGTACTAAAGTTAGGACCACGAATTATGTATAATATTCACGGCTACATTTATTTAGCCATGATAAAATATATTTTTGGGGAACTAGTAACTATTTTAAACGGGTTGTAAATCAAAATTAATATTATAGAAATAGAAACTTCAAAATAAAATAATTGTTAGTGTTCAATATAAGCGTTAAAAAAACACATTTAACAATATTATTTATAGTAGTTATGATTATAAGAAAAAAAATATATTTATCATAATATAGGCATAAAGTAAAGTTCGATGATATAGTTGGGCATTATTCATAAAAATTGATTAAAGATTATTTTTTATGTACGAAGTTTCTTCTCCATGATGACGCCATGTTAACATTTTTAACATGGATCTTCTATGATATATTAATATTTAATTCAACCATGGATTTTTCTATGCTTTTTATTAAGCGAGTCGCGGTTGTCGACTGCTGACTCCCTGTTCCAGAGTTGTTAAAAGTTCATAGTTCATAGTTCATACTCCAATACAATATGTTTTTATTTACTATTTACTAAAACGGTTCTGAAACCGTTATTGATTTATGTCGTACGTCAGTGTTTTGATTTGCTTATTCAACATATATTAAGCTAAATATCTGGGGTAGTAATAATTATTTATAATCGTAAAGTTTACAATTCTTACTGTTGATTCGCCGACCTGTGAATGGTCTCCAGTATGGGTTACAGCCGGAAGTAAGTCTATCGCTGTATCCAATATGAGCAATATCACTTACATTTTAATAAAACAATAATTTTGTTTTTAAATAATCTTTAACAGTCCAATATCGTCATCGAGAGATCGTAGACGTGGGCGGGATAGACGAAGTCGAAGTCCGATACGTCGTCGAGGTGGTGGTCGAGGAGGTAGAGGTGATCCTGGCTCTAACTTACGTAAACCTCGATGGGAAACAAAAAAACTTGAACCATTCAAAAAAGATTTCTATTTGCCGCATGAAGCTGTCCATAATAG
Source organism: Myzus persicae (assembly GCF_001856785.1). Classification (NCBI taxonomy): domain Eukaryota; kingdom Metazoa; phylum Arthropoda; class Insecta; order Hemiptera; family Aphididae; genus Myzus; species Myzus persicae. The sequence goes on along the minus strand of NW_019102926.1, from coordinate 93,561 downwards.
GTAAAAAATGTAATTTATATTTAATTAAATTGGTTAAAAAATTGAGGTGTAAAAATTTAGTTTAAAGTACAACTCTATTCTAAAATAATTAAACTTTAGTAAATAATAACAATTATAGTTATGAGGGCAAATCTTACAGTTTTGAAGTGCTATTGAATCCCACATCTAATTAGTAATAATTGACATAATAAATAGTAGGTTTGGCTTATTTATTCAGTGAAACAAATTTTGATTGACTTTTAAATTTATTTATTAATAACTACACAAATTATTAGGTAAGAACCTACGTTATCTTAGTTGGGACAGTTGTAACGTCATCATAGGCGGAGATCTTGTGAAATATTGAGGAGGGCTCAAATATTTGATGACAAACAGACCCGTAGGGGCATTGCCCTCACACCCCCAACAAACTAATTTTTACATTAAATCACTCATAAAAAATTGTTCTCGTTGACTAGTTATCATAACAACTTAAATAGTTACAAACATAAAAAAAAGAATAATTAATAAACGATTTAAATTTAAATATTTTAAACATATTTGAATTAAATTATTTATTTAAAATCTAAATCACAATCTCAAAAGTAATGTATTCCCAAGAACATCAAACAATAAGTAAAATATAATTTAGTATAAAATGGTCAATACGGTTAACGATTCATTCAATCACAATAAACTTTACGATAGGTTTAATATAGCTATAGCGATAGTCCTATAAATTATAATAGCATCGCTTCTCGAGAATTAACAAAAATTAGGAAAAGAAATAATATTTTTCCCATCTAAAATAGAATGGTATAATATGTTATTCAATATAGATGGCCAATTGGTACAAAATATGTACAATATTAGGTATATAAACACAATTTAATATTATTGTGAATTGTGACTTAATTGTTCGGTATGTTACCGTAAATAATAAATTGGTAAATACTAAATAGTGTGTATGTAATGTACTAGGTACACTTCTATAATTGTGGATATAAGAATATAAAATAATGAAAAAATTCTGCAAACTGTACAAAATTACGGTATTGTTTGTTTAATATTCTTAGGTGGACTTTAACTTCAAATCAATTATTTTGGGGGGACTAAGCCCCCGTAAGCCCCCCTGATCTCCGCCTATGAACGTCATCTATATTTAAGCTGGAATATTATTTATTCAGATGGCCATGGTGGCATGAGCCAGAGCGACATACTGGCCACGGACTGTCTCTCCCTAGGCCAGAAACTATTCAGAGAGAGAGACTCACGTGCCGAAGGCAACATGCAACTATTGCACTGTTTAAATGACAAAAACTTCATTAAGATGTAAAAATATGTTGTTATTAAACAATAACATGCAAAATGAAAATTGTCGTAACTGCTTCTATGTTAGTAGAATTCCATGCAACTATTATTTTCTTTGCAATGTGCACAACTAAACAAAAAAAATATACAAAATTCCTCAACCAAGATTCTAACCCTATACATAAGAATATTTTTATTTTTATATATTCTTCAAAAAGAATTGAATCCCCGCTGAATCGGTATTTAAAACAAGTAAATAATGACAATACATTTTTTTACATTACTATAATATCAATATACTTAAATGAATACATATATTTTCATTATAAATATTTATAATGTAAAATTATGTATACAATCTAGTTAAATAATACAATGTAAAACTATAGAACTAAAATTACCAATAATTACTAAAATCATCTAATATTAATATAATAATTAATGAGTAATGTAATGGTCTTATAAATTTGTTAGAGATATGTATATTTTATTCTCATTGTAACCAAAGACTAATTTTTTTCTTAAGCATCTTGAAATAGTTACTATGTTTAATTTCTAATGATACTTAATATAATGTACATTATTGGACTGATGTAAAAGTAGTTCTTTACACGTGTACTTTGAAAGTAAACTAAATTTGTTTTTAAAATCATTATAATAAGTTCTAATAAGTAATATTCTGTAATTATATTTCTATAAAATGTATATCACTGTGCTCTCCAAATTTTTACTCCATAGTAATTAAATACAGTGGTCGTCGCTTATTGGACTCACGGTTAATTGACTCATTCGCCTATTAGACTCAAAACGGCTAGTCCCGATTTGCACATATACTAACACACAGCAAAAAATTTGTCTATTCGACTCACACACCGGTTAATAGGATCATTTGAAAATTAGATAAATAAATAAAATATGTACATACACTGAACAAACGTGTTATAAATGCGAAATAAGTCGGTACTGGTATTTTGCGCTTCAAATTTTACGTAGAGGGTTTCAGCAAAGAGGATTTTGACATATTCGAGCAACATAAATCCTACAAAGATATGATAATGAAGTTGGCTGAAGAAGGGAAAATCCAATCAACCCTATATGGATTTTTATCGAAAAATTAATTAGATTTTACATACATTATTATACTAAATATTATTTTTAATTGCGTATAGCTAGATTTTTATTTTGATACATACATACCTTGAATCTCAATAAACATTTTTTAGTTAAATACGTTTTTAAATGTAAGGATTTTTAAAAATTTTTTGGTCATTCGCCTTATTGACGCATTCGGTTAATGGACTCAAATGGTCAGGTCCCAAAGTGAGTCCAATAAGCGGCGACCCCTGTATATTAAACAATTGACACCTATGATTCATATATGTATTAATTATTTTATAAAGTGTCACATTGTTGTGTATATATTTTAAAGCCCTGTGTTCTTCTGTGTGCAGTGCCGCAAAAACTGGGTGTGCAGACTGCGCGGCGCACACGGACCCCAAAGCTTACATACATTTAGGGGCCCCCCGAGTCCAACCTGAAGCATACAATAAAATTGACTTAGAATTCAAATTAGTGTAGTTGTAGGTATACTAATATTAGATTAAGTAATAAGTATGTTAAAATAGGATGGTAGGTTTTAGTAGGTATATCATAAAATCAATGGTACTGTCTAGAATCACGTATCTACTATGTTAGAAAAAGATGGGTATCAAGTATTCAAGTGTCAATGGTTTTAACTTTTGAAGTAGGTACTATCTATTTTTCCATAAGATCTACTTTTATCGCGTCTATGGGTCGTTGTTTGTCAAATTGTCGGAAGAACAACAGGCTGATAGCTGAAAACGACGACGGTTAACGAGTAACGACGTGCCATAAAAGTAATGTTTTGACGTATTAGTGTTAATTTATAAACTATTAAAATGTCGTGTTATACCAAGAATAATATCGAAGCATCACTGATACGACCACAATTGTCCGAGTTGTTGGTATTGGTTAAATATAATATATATTTTGTAATTTTAATGATGATATCTAGCTATTACCTACTTTTTAGTTATTGACGCTCCGAGCATCATCATTCATCAGGTAACTTACTGTTTAGTGTTTAAGGTTAGTTAAATAAATTTGTTGGTCTATGCCATTTATGTTCTTCTTTATTATATTCTGTGATTCTACTGTAATCAGTCGTCACAAAATGAGTAGTACCTAACAATGTGAGAACCAATTTTATTTTTCTATTTTGTAATTTATACATCTTTTTGGATATTGTATGAATACTAATGCGAATTAAACTAATTTTTAAACTGTCGCCTAGGTATGTTTAAAAAGAAACATTTGAGCGGTTCTGAAAAACGAAAACACTAGGAGATAAAAATGTAAAATACATATTTAAGTGGGTATTTCTTAAATATGTAGTGTTGCATAATACACAACATTTATAGGTATTTAGTTCTATATATATATTATATATTTTAACCCATGTCGTAGGACCTCCACTGGAATCACTCTGAAATCTGTTTAATCTGCCTTTTTATTTTTATTAATTTTAGCTTATTCTATACCATCACTTATTCTTATTGTTCCCTCTCAAACGGATTGAATAAAACTAATGAACCAAAAAATAAATATACATATACGTAGGTATACACAAAACCTAAAAGTGTTAGTACTTATAGATTGTAATACTTACAGTAAAATTAATTTAGGAAGGGCCCAAAAAAATATTGCCCACGGGCACCTTATTATGCAGTTGCGGCTCTGTGTGATGTTGGTGTTCATTTTTCTTTATGAATGTATATTTATGTTTAAAATGTTGTATTCATTTTGAGTTGAGTAAAACATTTAGATAATTTTCAATTTATTTCTATACATTAACTAATGACTGTATTTTATCTGTATAGTTTTGAAATGAAAATATTTATACAATTCATTTAAACAATTATTTTATTATTTTATTTATAGATCAAAATCAGATATAGAAAAATACAGAGAAGAGAAAGAAATAACGTTAGTTGGTGAGAATATTCCAAAACCAATATTTAAGTTTGATGAAAGTGGCTTTCCTGAAATCATAATCAAGGAATTAAAGTAAAACATTTTTATTCAATATATGCTAGGTAATTGATCATTAGATTACATGAATATTTTTCGAACAGGAAACAAGGTTTTGTTGAACCTACTGCTATACAAGCACAAGGATGGCCAATAGCTTTGTCCGGTAATAATTTAGTTGGTATTGCGTCTACTGGTTCTGGAAAAACACTATCGGTATTTTATTGTTGCATAGTGTATGAATTGAAGCATAATGTAAATGTATATAATTTCATTTATTGACAGTATATTGTTCCTGCTTTAATACATATTTCTCATCAACGCAAATTGGCACGTGGTGATGGACCTATTGTATTAGTATTGTCTCCAACTCGAGAATTAGCCCAACAAATACAAACTGTTTGTGACGATTTCGGTGATGCATTTGGAGTTAGTAGTACTTGCTTATTTGGTGGTGCGCCTAAAGGTGGTCAGGTATGTTTAAATACTAAAATAAATAAATTATCATTCTTTCTTTGATTTTCAATGTTTTTACTATAGGCATCTGACTTAAGTCGTGGAGTTGAATTAGTTATTGCTACACCGGGTCGTTTATTAGATTTTCTTGAAAGTGAACGTACAAATATGTGTCGATGCACATACCTTGTTTTGGATGAAGCTGATAGAATGTTGGATATGGGGTTTGAACCACAGATTCGAAAAATCATTGATCAAATAAGAGTATGCAGAAAATAATGAATAAAATAAGTTATATATTATATGTATATATCTATCTATTCCCTTGCAGCCGGATAGACAAGTATTAATGTGGTCAGCAACATGGCCCAAAGAAGTGAAGAATTTGGCAGAAGAATTTTTAGATGAATATATACAAATAAATATTGGTTCCTTAACATTGGCAGCTAACCATAATATCCAACAAATTGTTGAAGTCTGTCAGGAATATGATAAAGAAACAAAGTATATATTCTTTAATAGGTTACGTTTTTAGTTTCCATCATTTTTTGACGTTTTATATTTTATTAGGTTAATATCTCTTTTAAAGAAAATAATGGATGAAGATGAAAATAAAACTATTGTTTTCATAGAAACTAAGCGGCGGGTGGATGAAATAACAAGAAAGATTAAAAGACATGGGTAAGTTAATACAATAATATTTAGTTGGAAAAATGTTGTTAAAATCATATATATTTTTATTATTCATTAGATATTCAGCTGTATGTATTCATGGTGATAAATCACAATATGAGAGAGACAATGTTTTGAAAGGTATGATTATTATATTTTTGTATTGCTTGAATTTGAAAAAAAATTAAGGTATGGTCAAATTTAATTGATGTATTATAGATTTCAGAGATAGTCGTTACCCTATATTGGTTGCTACAGATGTGGCTGCTCGTGGACTTGGTGAGTAACTATAAATATGTCTTAAAATTTTAATATAATTAATTCCTAGTATAAAACCAATATTTGATTAAAATCAAATTATATAATATTTATTAAAAAAAACAATACAATTTGTTACGATAAAAACTTGAAGGTTGTATTTTTTTAATTTAACCATAGGACATGATATTTAATAGAATTTTACTTTCCTAGTGAAATAAGTTTTAACAAATCGTATTTTTATTTAATTTAATAGGTAATTTAAAATTATGTTGTACTGACTTCACAGATAAAAGTATTTAGTGCATATTATAGTTTTAATTCGGGTAACTTTTAGTTATAAATTAAAAAAGTTATTATGATTATGTTTATTCTAAAATAATTAAAAATATTCTTACACCCTTTACGTCTTCTAACTATTTAAATTTGATAAAATAATATTTGCTAACTGGAAGATTAACCAGATTCAAAATACATTCGCTTTGGTGATGATTTTTTAATATTATTTAATTTTCTTCCTTTCCGTTGGTTTTATTTTAAATTATGTGAAATAATTAAAATCATAATTAAAATTTGAAAAGTTCTAAATATTAACGAATAAAAAGAAAATCAGTTCTTTTTATTGTTGATGACTATTAAAGGTTTTCATCAAACCTTTTTCTCATATTATTTTTCTTACATTGTATACAAATAACAAAGTGATCACTGATTACAAGGAAAACTCAAATTATGTTTAAGTGTGATTTAAAAATATATATAAACGTTTTTAATGAATTGGTTCTGAAGTATAATTACCAACTACAACATTAATATACTTATAGCTATTTTATTCTTTTATTCTTAAAATTATTCTATTGACGACATTATTCTAAACCAAGTTTATCTTTTTAGATAACGTACCACAATAATTCAATTCCACTTCCTTTATTAAGTATTAGTTTGCTCTGTCTTAGAGTTTATGTGATTGTTTGGCACCATTACTTTATTAAAGACTCACTGTAATAAATTTCTTACTCAGTCACTATTATTCTAAAAATTGAAAACCCTCGTCATGATTATTCACTTTTACATAGTACGCTTTAATATCCCTTCCCTGTCTTCTTATTGGTTTGACATTGATATTTGTTTCATTACATTGCTGTTAATAAAAAATACTTTTTGACATTCATATTTTCTTGATCCCTCATACCGATGAAACTATTCTCTCTTTGACATTTCATTCAACTAACTGGTCTTAATAATCCAATGTATAGGAGGCGTTGCTACTTAAATTCTACTAATTTAAATTTTTTTAATCTTTATTTATAGTTATATCACCTAACTTAGTTGCAATCCAAACTAATAATATCATGCTTTCATTTTTATATATTTATGCTGTTGTACTTTTATAATATAAATATTAGCTATACTAACTTACATTATTTCATGTTGTATTTGTATTTAATTTGGTTATGTATTTTGAAAAACTGCCTGTTCAGGCTTAAATATAAGATAGAATTTCAGAATTCGACTACAAAATCTTTCAAATCTTAACTGATCGATGACTAAATATCTAATAATCTCAATGATAGACCACTTTATTGTCTGAATTATTAGTGCAGAGACTACTTATATTTATTATTTAATGTAAATTTTGTGAACGAACTGTGGAAATTCTGTTTGTTGATGGTTTTTCTTACACTTGTCTATGCATATCTAAATAAATTTAATAATCACTTAAACTTATTACGTACAATTTGCATGTATTGTTTATTTCTAAATAAAATAAAAATGTAGTAAAATACAATGTATGTAAAATGTATTTCCTACCATCCAAATACTTTTAATTTTAGAAAAACTATTGTATTTCTATTATTTATTTGTATCAAGTCTTTTGTAGAATATTAATACTTAATTTACTGTTAATTTATATATTGTTAAAATATTCACAAATTCCCATATTATCTGTTTTTTTAATATATTGCGTGGGTTGTAGTTAACTATTGTAGCAATAAAACCACAATTTACATGTAATGGGCTCGTTATGTTCTAAATTTATATAAATAATGATTGAGTTCAATAGCATTTTGCGCCTATTGTTTACATTCAGAATGTTCAATATAACTTTATTGGTTGTAGACTATAGTATATGGAAAATAGTAAATTCGCAAAATAATTGAAGTTAAGGTGAAACTTTTTATTTTTTATTATTTTATACAACTTGAAATTAATTTTTATCTCATATTGCTAGATTTATTTCACCTGTAATCTTATGTTGTTTAGTGACTGAAACATATACTGACTACTAAAAAGTTTATTTTGGCTGATGAACAATATGGTTAACAAATGTATGTATTGTTGAGGCTGTCAGAGCTGGCTATTTACTTAGAGGATGCTACACCCACATGTGTTCTCTCTGTCTTACAAACAAATTTTATAATTTTACATAGCAAATTGTACTTTCTGAATAATCTATTTAATTCAGGTATATTTGATTAATTCGGTCGCATATTAAAAAAAACATATCTGGGTTATAAATGGATTATTCAGAATATGTAATTTGCCATAATCTGCGTCTATAAGACGGAGATTGTGCGGCCAGATGCCATCTAAAGGGTTAACATTTCAGGAAATTTCTTGTTGGATGGCGTGAAAGCCACACAATAGGCTATACTTCAAATAATTAATTGATTTTCGAAAAAGCTACAATTATAAACATATTTGTAAATTGAGAATGAGACTGTTTTCAAAATTGTTTTTTTTATCTGTGGTTTTACCTTTACATAATAATGTCATAAATATGTACAATATAAATAAAAAAAACAATTATTTTCATGACACATAAAGGTAATTTGCTGAATACCAGTTTAGAATGGCTGCTCTAGTAATTACAGTTAGTGATATTCTTGTTTATAATCTAAGGTGACACACTGATATCCTCTTAACCCTATCACTATTTATAATGCACAGTATCAAAGAAGTATCATCTTTAATTCTTCCATTTATGTTAGTAGAAATTATTATTCATGATGGCTTCCATGGCATTCTATTAATGATGTTAAGTGTGTGTCTGTTAATATGTTAAATTTTTTGGATTCATGTAGCTATTATATTTTAAATCTGCATTGAAATATAACTCAAGTTTGTATGTACACGTAAAATGGGTATAATTTTTTTAGAACTACCTGGATATATAGGTGTTTGATATGTTCTGTTTTTTGTTTTATTTTACATTACAGAGGCACACACAAGCTGTACAATGCGTACTAAATTTAAAAAATACTATAAAAATGTATCAATGTTGTCGCATTGTCGACGCTGTGCCTCGAAAATGGACATGCATAAATAATTGCGTGTGGGTCTGTATGTTCGTGGCGGCTCTGGCTACACAAGTAGTTTGAGTGGTCGCGCAACGGCGGCAACGTGGGGCTAGTCATTCCACACTGCTGTCCCCCCAACTGCCGCCTTGACCTGTCTGTGTATGTTGTGACGTGTCCAACGTCAATCGTTGTCCCGTGTGGGGCGCTTAAACACGTACACCGGATGTCGATGGTAAATAGCAAATAAACAAAACGTTAACAATGTTATTTTGGAGATTCATTATGGTAAACGAAAGTGATTATGAAGTCTTGGGCCAAACAGCAACATTTAACAACTACAAGTGTTGATATTTAATACTATTTTTGATTTTTCTTAATTTATTTTAATTGTTGTTTAGATGTGGAAGATGTGAAGTTTGTAATCAATTTTGACTACCCAAATAATTCTGAAGACTATGTACATCGCATTGGTCGTACTGGTCGATCTCACAAGACGGGTACAGCTTACACATTCTTTACACAGTCAAATGCCAAACAAGCTGCAGATTTGGTTTCAGTTCTCACAGAAGCCAATCAGACTATAAGTCCTAAACTAAAAGACATAGCTGACAACTGGCGTTCAAATGGATTTTCAGGAAGAGGTATGATTTAAAATAATATATTTCATAGTAAAATTAAATAAAAATAGTTTTTAATATACATTACATTTTTATAGGTGATAGACGACGTGGATGGAGAAGTGGTAGATCCAAAAAATCTAAGAGCCGTTCAAGGAGCCGTGATCGTTATAAACGTAGATCAATTTCTAGATCTAGGTCTAGATCATACTCTAGGTCAAGAAGCCGTAGTCGTTCACGATCATATGATAGACATCGGAGACATAGGCGTAGCAGGTATTACTAAAATATTATTGAGTTAATATTATATGCATTTATTAAATATAGTATATTATTATTATATTTTAAAGTGCTATACCTATAAAGGGGCCAGTGCTGATTTTTCAAAAATTATAATCTTTTCCACTGCCCAATATCTATTTGGATTCTAAATTTTAGACTATAAAATTGTCTAATTTTTAAAAACATATTAATTTATAAATTAAAATATTGTTAAATTTGGTTCAGTGTATCCCTGTGACTCATAGCACATTAGTTTTAAAAAAAATTATCAAATTTAGTTGATTTTACGGGACACGATCATTATTCCTGTCTAGTGTATTTTTGTGAACGTAATTGCATTGCCACTGTCCCCTTAGTATAATATATTATAAATATTTACTATATATTGTATAGGGTTATTCAAGAAATTTAGTTTCTGGTACTTCAATTAATGTTATATGTGGCTTCCTTTGTTCACGAGAATAACATCTAATCAATAGTAAAATTCATCCCTTAGTTGTTACAGCATATCCAGCACATCAATTTTTCAAAGATATTGTGCACTTGTTAGTTTTTTTTTAACATATCCCCAACAGAAATAGTCACATGCCATAATATCGAATGGTCAAGGAAATCATGTGCAAAGTATCTGATGAATCATATTAAACAACCCTGTATTATTATAAAATAATTAATATAGGTAATTGTTGTAATATTTTTAATTTTAATTTTAGGAGCTCGGATTAATGACAATTAGTGAACAAACAATAATTTTCCATTTTTGTTGTTTTATACTTATACAATATATATTTTTTTTTTTACAATAGGATTAATATTATTTTGTGTTAATGATTATTCTCATTATTTTTTTTGGTTTATATATTTAAATTGTTTTACTAACAATCATTTTTTTTACACAAAATAAAAATATGTGTATAGTATTATGTTTGTTTATTAAAAATTAACCACAAATTTCAAATTATTATATTTCTACTTAATATATTAAAAATAACTATAAAACAGCTAAGTTTATATCAATGTAGATACATTTTAAATGTTGTATATTATAATGAATTGTTAAAATGTATTTGATTGAATACGTAAATTCTTTTAATTATATGTAATAATTATTGATAAGTTCATATCTTTAATCTAGTTTATAGTTAGTATAAAAAAAAATTGATTTTTAAAATTTATTTATATTATACCTAATAATTTTAGTCATATTTTAACAAATATAAATATATTAATTATTCTTAATTTATTTACATGTTTAGGTTAACAAATTTCTAATAATGCAATCCTAGTTGAGTTGTCAAAATAACTTCCAAACTTTGTATGTAATGAAATAGTTTTCAGAATATTTGTAAGTAAAAAAAAAAAATTGTATTATTGGTTCCCTTATATTATATTCAGCTATATTATAAAAACATCACTTTAAAATAAATTTTTTAAATAAAGATTCTTACATCTATTGAATATGACTTCCAATTTTTTATTTTTTTTGTTGTTGTTGTAACTTGTAAGTGTTATTTTCAATAAATTAACATACATTTTAAACACATGTAAAATGTATAAACATTAAATATAAAGAATAAATAAATAGTTCTTAATTTTAGACCTATTGTATTCAATATTGTGCTTAATATCTTAGTATATAGCAATGCAATTAGAGTATTCCGGTATTTTGTATAATTTTGAAGTCTGTGGACAGTTTATAAAATATATCAACTTCTGATGAAAACTGTATGATTACTTGTAGTTGTAATATTGAGTTATTTTTTCTTCATCTATAATGTAGATTAATTTAAATAATCTGAACAATTTCCAAATCAGTTGAAACAAAAAAGTTGTTCATTGAACAAATCACTAGTCTAAAATGTATAGTACAATAGTCTTGAGGTATGAAGGTGCTTCGGAACTTGACAGCTACCATCTAAATATTATGTAGTTCTATGGGGGCGTTATCTATGGTGTCCTCTTTCAAGTTTCTCTTGACCAGTGGTTCCCGTTGCTTCCATGGGTGAATGTTATTTTTGTAAATGTAAATAACTAAACACATCGTAATTCGGAACAGAAGTGGCATTCTAATTATATGTGTGAGGCACACTATTTGATACTTTGTACAGATCGTCCTGTGTTTGTTAAGAAAATTCATTTTTTTTAAATGTATGTATATGTGGTATAAATAAAATGTATCTTTCTATACGAAAGTCAATTAAAAGTATATTTAGACCATTGTTCACACTTATAATAATGAGTTACATGCTTGCAAATATCATAAAAATTGCTAACCTAGAGACAAATACAATGTTTCTTAAAGTTTATAAAAGGCAAACTCTCTCTTATACTAAAAGTACCTAATTAACACAGGGATGATTCGGTTAAAATTACTTGTGGGTAGTAGAAAACAAATAGCGCGCAGACATTCTCTTAAGACATAAAGCCGTATCTATCATGGACTACACTAGTAAATTTAACTCAAAATGTCGAGGCTAATTTTTTTTTTTAGCGGTGTGGGGGAATTAAATATTGATATTATAAGGAACTTCCAAACTAATGATTCATGGTCAAATCTATGTAATATTTCTGAAATTGATGATTTTAGTTTAGAAAACATGTTTAAATTTTATAAATTTAATCTCAAATAATGAACTGTTGTTAGTTTTAAAGTTAGCCTTAGCACAAATTATTTTGTGCTGAGGAGTGAGGACCAGCTGCTGTCGCAGTGTCGCTTGTGGTTGACACTTGACAGGATGTTTGACTTTGTTGTTGTTCTGTGTTATCACCATATTCTTACACAGAGTTACTCTATGAGATATTTAATAATATTGCACAATAATTGTGATAACAGAATCAGGCGACGGGCAGTATTTACTATACTGTATTTATATTAGTATTTTTTAGTATTTTACAATTGCGATTCGCAAGTCAAAAATCAAAAATTAAAACGAAGTTTGTTCAAATTCAACTATTAATAATGTCACAGTCACACCGGACTTATGTCAAAATCGCTAGAGAATAATGTGCCTTATGTAGCACTCCGTACTAAATAATAGTGGGGTAAATATTTGTCAATTAAAATTTTGCGACTGTACAAATGTCTGTACCATAATTTAAGTACGTTCATAAAATTTGTAAATTTTATTCTATTATAGTACCTTGCCTCCCAAGAAAAACAATGACTTTTCGATTGAGAAGACAGAACAGATAATAATATGATGTTCAAGGCAATTTATAAAATGCGGCCTATGTGTGGCATGCATTGTCCCCTAAATTCTGTATTAAACAAACGCTTACATAATACTAGTTCAAACAGTGCACAAAAAAAGAGAATACGTTCCACTGTATATTATCTTTCTTCACTGGGAGTATTAACGGTCGGTCTTAGTTATGCAGCTGTGCCACTGTATAAAATGTTTTGTCAGGTGAGTACTTATGTTCATAATTTTTAGTTACATTCACATAACATTGATAAGTCACTATAATTTTGATCAATTTATAGGCATTCAGTTACGGTGGAACGCTGAACCATAACATAGAAGATTCTAAAGTAGAAACAATGAAACCCAATAGAAATAGGGAGATTAAAGTTCATTTTACTGCTGATACGTCGTCCAGTATGCAATGGAGCTTTAAACCTCTTCAGAATGAAATCAGAGTAATACCTTTATGTTTAATAGAGCATTGATAAACTCCAGATTAACTGTAACCAACATAATGATTTACATTTTATTCGGTTAGTTAATTAATAAAAATTTAATTTTACTACTTTATTCTTTATTGAATTGATATTTGATACCATAGATATTTATCATTACAATTAACATTAACTTGAAATTACAAAGTTCTTTAGATTCATTGCAAGATTGTGTTGAAGTTAGAAGTATCATAATTTAATTAGAAGTCACCTTGTGGCTGGAGTACAAAGATACCTAGCATGTCTAGTGCCTACTGTCGGGTTAAATAATGAATACCTATCACACAGTTGTATTTTTCTTTAACTGTTTGACGAAATGATTAAAATTATTTTAAACATTTAAATTTTGTTTCTGGAAGTTGTAACTATTTACATTGGAACATTTTCAAATTACTTTACTTTTTCTTTACTCTTCTAATTTTTTTTATTACATTATCTGTTTTAATTTGTAGTCAACATTTTTTTACATTAGAATGCCCTAATAAATATCACTACAATTTAAAAATCAGTTGATTTAGTTTTACTTTCAACTCCATAAAAAAAAGAAAAAACCTTATTTTTTTAAATTAAAAAATGTTGAAAATAAATTTAATATTTATTATATTTATATTAGGTAGCACCTGGCGAAACAGCATTAGCATTCTATACAGCTAAAAATCCATTAGATAAAGCAATTACGGGTATTAGCACATACAATGTTGTACCTTTTGAGGCAGGACAATATTTTAATAAAATACAATGTTTTTGTTTTGAAGAACAACAGTTAAATCCAAATGAAGAGGTATTTTATAAGCTATTTACAATACAACAACAGGATTGACAATCATTTTATAATTTTCCAGGTTGATATGCCAGTATTTTTTTTTATTGATCCTGAGTATACCGCTGATCCAAAAATGGAGAACATCGATGACATAACACTGTCTTACACGTTCTTTGAAGCCAAACAAGGTGTAGATTTATCAAATATCTTCAAACACTGATATAATACATAACTTATAAGTTATGTTTATGGTAGTAAACATTGTTGATACAACATGCGTACAGGCATTGTTTTTACAAATTTTAATATAAACAAAGCTAAAAAAAAGTATATACAATATATATTTATAAAAAGGTTATATTGTTATTTTTTTTAATATGTACATATTCTTATTGCCGAAGTAAAACAATTTTGCATTGGCAATGAAGCTAAACCAGAAAATAAGCGTTAGATTTGGGATTTTATTTTAAAAAAAGGTAACATTTGACAAGAATAGTTATCAATATAGGGTATCATAGAATAGGAATTGATATCTTGGTACAAGAACATTTATACTTTATAGATATTTGCATTAACAAATATGTCATTAACAAAAATGAAGTATTGATTTCACTTAAATATCAAGTGTCAGTATAAATAGTGAATAAAGATGAGTTCTCAAACTTTCACCCTGAACATTTTTTGAAGTCTGTTAGAAATTAATGCTCAAAATTGAATATTTGAAATAAATTGAATTATTTGAAGTTTGAATATAAAATTGATACTTAAGCTCAGATCTAGAAAAATCATAGTTTGGCCTATCCTTTATCCCTTACTTAATATAAGTAATTCATTGATCATTCTGGGAATCCAGCATCTGGTTTTCAATTATCATATTCATAATACTTCATGCAGTCATTTATTGACAGTAAATGTATGGTAATACAGTAAATAATTACAAACGTAATGTATGTTTTTTAATATTTGAAAATTTCATATAATACAAACTTTTTATGGGAAATAATACTAGGTATATTATAATAAAGAAATTAGTCGTTGCTCAGTTGCTCAAGTAGCACTATGATAATACACACGATATTCGAAGAGTGAAAACAATTGGTTGAATATTTCACAATAAATTCACACTTCCAATTGCCACCGATGGAATGAGCACTTATTTTTGAGAAAAAACATATTTACCGAAAGTCAAGAATTGCTAAAAACTATTTATAGTTTCGATTGTTCAACTATAAAGGCCCCCGCATACGTGTCATTTTTAAGCATCGTGTTTATAGCCAAGGCAATTCTTTCGTTCCTTGTAACTGCTTGGTTTGTGTGAGTATTGTAAAATATGATCATTAGTATACACCACAGTCCATAACCATCGTCCATTACCATTCGATCTCTTCATTCAGAACGGAAACATTTGTGTCGTGGTCGGCTAAACATATTACCTACATACACACACGCGTATGCAAATGTCATTTTTGGTAGGTATTTCAATGAAAACCATATTCAAAACCAATTGTGGACGTAAAGTAGCTATACATAATTTCATAATTCGTACACTTCATAGAATAACAACAATTAGAGTAGGGTACGAGGGTACCTATACTTCCAAAGTTCTTAAAGTTCGATTAAATGCATAAACACGCAAATACATTCCTTTTCATCGGTCGAAGCGCTTTTTAAATTTTGGTAAATTGAACTAAATTCTTGTCGAGGAAAAGATTATAGGTAAATGTTAAATATTAAATAAATTAAAAATATTAAATAAATTAAAAATATTGAATACAAGGTTATAGTTTCATCATGAAATACTTATAACTTATTATTTCAAAAAATACCAATATTTTTTTCCTCATATTTTAAATTGTTACTTTTTCAAGTATTTCGATCGATACAAATTGAATTTAAGATGAGTTTTAAGTATTTAAAGTTTAGTTGAATAAGGCGCCGAGTGGTACGCGGTTACCCCGTGATACGTTGGTCTATTATTCTGCAGTCTGTTCATCTTTACTTAAAAGTTTAAATACTTATAAATTATAACTCATTAAGTACCCATCGTAAATTCGATTTCGATGCATTGAAATAATTAGAAAAATATTCTCATAGCGAAGCTTAAATTAAAACTATGTTGTCATTCAAAAAAAGTCTCACTTAAAAAAATAATTTTTTTTTTTGACTTTGTTTTGAAACGACTTGAAACATAATAAAACCAAATTTCAAACATTAACACTTTTTGAAACAATAAGTAGTTCATGATTGAAGAATCAGCTGGATACACTATATACTATGCTCCTAAACTTATTCACTAAATCAAGAATCTTAATATTTTTTTTAAATCGAACCAACAGAAGTAGGTAGGTACCTAATTTAATTTTTACCAGTCACTTATATATTATCATTTTGATTAAAAATTGATAGGGTTTGCAAGGGCCTTAATAAAATCATACAAATTACATAATATATCTCTACAATTTTCACAACGTTGGTGGTTTTACTGTAAACCCATTCAGTAATCCCTATAACCCGTAAATCTTAATTTGTGGTTACTACCATGAACTTTCATGACACGAATGTAGATATAACGAACTGGAAACGAGTCACGAGAGTTGTTGGAGGCCGCTTGAGGTTGCGTATTTGCGTGAGATGACGACACGACGTGTCTGGTCTACCGAAAGGTAAAAAAAATACGACACGAACTTAACAAAATAAATTTAGAATTGAATGTTTCTCAAATGTTATTAAGAGCATTACATAGGTATATAATATTATGATATCAATGATGAGCGATTACTGATGAATATTGTTGAGAGGCATTTAAATAGCTCCGCAGTACTCTGTCACCGCCGGTCATGTCATTTCCAGTCCATTCTATCTTAGTCTTTAAGCCACGTTACTGTCGGTAGCTACTTAAAACTTACTAGTTTGCACTTCGCAGTGGCACTTAATGAGTTGAGAAAGAAATAGGTGCAGCTGCATACCCTATGTGGCGAGGGTAAACATGAATATTGTAGACAATTATTCATAAAAATGATGACAACGTTGAATACAGTCATTATATAATGTATGGATATTACCATTTACCTACTCTACAAGTGTATAAATATTATACTTGCCTAAATATATATATATTATACATACTTACTTGGGCTTGCTTCGAATAGAATTTGTGAAAAGTGTTATACTTTTGAGGCAATTCATTGCTTTCAATATATAAACTAATTAGTGATGTACGAGCTGATATAAAGTTATATGTACATCTAGGCAGGTACCAGTATGTGATATTTTTTGTGAAACATCAGACATTAGAAGGAAATATAAGTAAAATATGTATAAGGAAATAAAATAATTGTAAATTTCTAAGGCTATCGTCAATTAATCTTAGAACATAGACAATTATGAATTTAGTTTAGTTTAGATTAATGCATATTGATTGATCTGTGATAAACAATTGGAAGTAAAATACAAGAACGTAAGTTTAAAAAGGAGACAAAATGTTATTGATTATTGAATAATCATGGATTTTTTCCATGCAAGTAAATATTAATTTACAGTTAAATGTTTGGTTTTATCTACATTTACTATCACACCAACACGTTTGATCATAATTTAATTGATGTTTTTGATTTTAATTCGAAAAATTTATGAGGTTGAACAAGAAAATATTAATTCATTTATTTTACCCTACTAACAAACACTTTTAGGTTTATCATTTTAAGTACACATAATATATATAAAATATAGAAATTAAACAGTAAAACCTAATATTTTTAGCCTCAAAATCGGTAAAAAATAAAAAATATTGCACATGATAAAATAAACAATATTTGTTATCTTACATAATATTTTTATATTATATACTGTTGAATGCCACAAAATACAGGTTATTTTTCTACATTTAAAAACAAACATTGATAAATGGAAATTCGTAAGGCAATTTTATCATTTTATCAAATAAAATAAAATTAAATAAGTTATTATTATTTATTATAAAATATTATTATTCACTTAAAACTCATAGTAACTCATAATGAGACGTTTAAAAACGGCATTAAATGTTTAAAAATAAAATAAAGATATAGGGCCAAAAGGTAATTTTGGTTGGTATATAAAGTATAGACCGACAACAAAACAAACGCAAAACACACTTTCTTGATATTAATTAGTTTACTTGACAGTAACACTTCTTGACAAGTATAATATAATTGATAATAATAATCATAATAATAATAATAATAATAATAATAATAATAATAATAATAAAAACCTTTTGCACATTTTCCGAAATTATCTTTTACAAAATATACATTCAAGGCTAATTATTGTTTTAGTTTTTGCATTCTTTCAATAAAAAAAGAAGATAATTAACTGCAGAAATCAACACTCAAAAATCTGCCAACTGGCTAAACAAACGCGTACAAATTTTAACTAAAACATGTGCCCAAATAAATGTTTACTCAAAAAAAAAAAAAAAAACATAAATTGTGTAGTACCTGAACGTTAAATAATATGGTAACAATATTGTAATGCAAATTTTTTTCTTAGAAAATATTGTTCTATATATTCGAATATATTGTCTGGTACTTAACGTTTCAAACAGTTACACAGGAAAAAAATGTATTTACAAATCGATCGGTTTATTTTTTTTCGAGAAACTGAAATGTAAAAAAAAAATATATATTTATATATATTATATTTTACTTAAGTCGTATCTATCACAAAACGAGTTTTGCTGTCAGCCAACAAATTTATCGTTGAAAAAAAAAAATTAAAATTAAAATAAACAAAACGTATTAACTTATTTACAAACGTTCCATATATAAATTAAATATTAGTCTACATTTATTTTTTTTTCATTTTAAAATGTATGTTTAATATTAAATGTCTTTTCATAATATCGTTTTCGTCGACAGAACAATTAAGCGGTGTTGAACGTTCTGCCAAAGAAAATTTTTGGAGAGCAAATATAGCAAAACAATAACATTTTTATTATCTTCTATTAAACAACTAAAAAAAAATAATAATAAATGAAAAACTATTTTTTAACTCGCATAAAGAAAGTATAGTTATAGATTTGTTACTACAAAAAAAAAAGATAATAATAAACAGTTTCCGAATATAATATACCAAGAACATTTCAGTTACAAAACATAATTTATTTGTGATATAAAAACAATGACGAGGAAAAAAAACATGTAACTTGTAGTTATATACAAATAATTAGTCAAAAACTGGTAAAAAAAAAAGATTTCATTGTCCTTAGCACGCGCGTATAATTATATAGTACAAGTAAACCAGGATAGAAATTAATTTTAATAATAATAATAAAAAAAGAATAATATAATTCACAAGTTGAAAATTATACGCGGTATTTACGTTGCGCGCTTAATTTCTTTCTCTTATAATACCGATTAGGCATTGTATGGACTTTGTACAAAAGTTTATCTTCAATTTTTTTTCCTAAACCTTAAATTAATTAATATATTAAAAAAAAACTATCTTGACACTTGATACATCAGTCGTTACTTAAAGTTTCGTGTTTGTGTAATTTAAATGGGATAGGGAAGGGGTGTTTGCATCGAGTATTATTTACATGGGTGGTGGGGTAAGGGTGTCACTATAAGGGAAACTTGAACGAGGGATCACGAGGGGGGGAGACTAGTTTAGCGAACGTCGCGGTTACTGGCCTGAGGTAGAGGAGATACGGGCGATTAGTTGGCGGTGGAGGAGATGGTGTTGAGTCGACAGGGCGGGGAATAGGACAGATAAGTAGGGGGAGGAATCGGATCGACGTTTGAGATCTGTTGATCAATATTTTCGGCGCGGCTGCTGGCCCCGTTATCTCCTGTCCCGGTATAATAAGTAAACGCTTAGAGACTGCGGCAGGTTCAGGTCCATGACGCGTTCTTCTAGGTATTGTTTACCGATTCGCTGTCTAATGACTCGTCTACACAGGTCCATCAGCGGCAAGGGTTCAGCTGCAACGATAACGATATTTTATTAATATATTATCACAATTGTGGTGACGTCGGTGAGTCAAGTCAGCCGAGAGCTGCTGCAGTGGCCGGCAGTATACTTACGATCTAGTCCACCGATGTATTTCATCGTAATTTCACAGTGACCCCAAACAGCGCTGACAATTGGGAATAATTTCCGCCCCTTGAGGCCTCTAAACGCTACGCCCAAATACTGGCCGTCTACGACAAAGGATAGTGTTCCCTCGTCCATATCCAAAACAACTGTAAGCAAACAACAAAAATTAAGACATGATATAATAATAATCGTCGCACGGACATCGACACAGTGTAAGGAGATCATCTCAGGTGTCTCGGGGAGCACCAAAACAAAATGATCTCGTACACGGAGCGAGGTGGTAAGTAATACGTACCTAAAAATTTATCTGGCACTATAAACGTCTCGTCGGGCTTGAGCAAGGCCGGATACGTAATGCCATCGTAGCTTTTCGAATCGTGGTACAATTTGTTACGCCCTAAATCCCAGCCCCATGACTGGTCGTTACTTCCCACCAAACTCTGGTAACCGACAGAGTGCAGGGGTGCATCTTGTGTCGCGACGCCGACCACTGCGTGCGTGCCGCGTTGCCTGGTCGACCAGTTTACTTCCCACACGTGCAGACCTTTGGTCAAGCCAGTCTTACCTCTGATGCAGTCGGTACTCTGGGCTACCGGATGCCTGTGGAATGTCAGTTTGTCTTCTTCCTGTGAACGAACGACGAAATCACGATTATTACTAGACACCTATACGGCGGGGCAAGGTGCAACTACTGGTACACGTCAGTCGGAACAATGCACAACGACAGAATACACATATCGCGTGGACAATTTAAATGATATATTACCTTGACAAATATGTTTAGAGACCTATCGTCCGCGTTCCAGCCGTGTTTGATTTGCATTTCTTTGGACGCCGGAGGCATGTCTAATAGTATGTCTAATCTGGCCGGACGGGCGAAATCTTGGGCCAGTTCTCTGGGTACTACGGGCTTGTAAGGTTGCGCACTTTCGCGGCTAACAGTTTTAACTCCACCTGAAACACACGAAAAGTATGACGATTATATATAATACGTAATTAGCGTAGTACGGTACGACACCCCAAGGTATGTGGCAGTGACGGTGTAGTAGTTTAGGTGCGGATTGTGGTGAGGGTGGGAGTGGCGGTGTGAAACGTTATGAAAACGTTTCGTACCGGGCGAAAACAGCCGACGCGCACAACACAACGAACACGCGGTCGTGGCAGAAATTCGCGCGATTTCGAATCGGAAGCGTTGTGCCTCCAACGCCGTGGAGGTATGGTTTCACTTACTTTTACCTAAGGCGGCGGTGTCGTCAGCGGCGCCGTCGACTGCAGCGGGTGCCACCGTTCCGTTGTTGGTCATGTCTAGCGAGGTTCGCCGTGTACCCGGCTATTATCGTTATTATGTAATAGAAATGCGTGTGGCAATAAACGAAACGGAATGGTATTCGAAACGAAAACAATGACGATAGATAATGTAACAATAAAAATACACCGAAATTATGTATACACGCGGTGACAAAAAAACGTACGCCGATGACTTTCGAAAGCGACGCACGCGCGTCCGCTAGAGATTCACAAAGAGACAAACGTTTGGTTTATTGCAGCGGAAAACTGTGAAGGCAGTGTTCGAGACTTGTGTTATTTATTCAACGGCTGACACAGAACGACGATTGTGGGTCGACTCCGGTTGGATGTGTTGCGCCGTAAAGAACGATTCCAAAACGCCACGGCCGCTGTTGGCTCAGATAAGAAAACTCGTTTTTCCGTATCTCCGAATCCTCAGCTCGCTCACTTTCGGACTATAGATAGAATATTATCGTTTTATCGGACGCGTTAATAGTGACCAGAGAAGTGGCCTTTCCAAACACACAACCACCGATTAAACTATGCAACTATAATACCGTCGACTACGCGCGGCACGCGGATTTTCAGAGCGCTCTGTACACACATCACGGACACGATATTATCATTATCGCCGCTGGTCGGACATTACACACGCGACGGCGGACGACGGACGATTTGGACTGTGAACGCGGCGGGCAAAATCACTCGCGGCCGCGGCGTCGGACCGGATTTTGTGGAGGGTGGGAGCTACGGGACGGCGGCGGCGGGGTGCGTTTTCCCGGCTGCACCCTTCGCATCCGTACAACTGTACATTATAGGTCCGCGGGATTCGTAAAAGAATAATGACGATAATAATAAAAATAATAATAAATAAAAAACTGCGTCACATGACCGGACGCTTTACAAACACCGAAAATTATCATCAAACCGGGGGAGGAAACGAAAAACAAAAAGCTGCGGAGAAAAGTCGATTAAACCCGTCGACGTCGTCGATGATGACGATGACGAACAACAGCGCCACGAATATATAATACATATTATACATCTAATTATAGCATTGCTGCATGTATCCGGAGCGACGAAGGGGTTGGCCGGCGGAGGGTTGGAGTTGACAAGGGTAGGGCGGTCGGTCGTTGTTTTCACAACTTTATCAGTGATAACACCACCCCTACAGCACCGTTTCGAAAAATATTCAACTCACTAGATATTTTCTGGCCCATGTTCATGGCCCGGTGGGCTCTGGTCCGTTGTCGGTGTCCTCCTCCGATGCTTACGTACGGCGAAGCGGCGTTGCCTTTGTTCAGGTGCGATAGCACCGACACGGAAGCCTTGTAGTTGTGGCGCCTGAGCTCCCTGAGCTCAACGCCCGACGACGTCACGCGACTGCTACCGCCGCTAAGCACAGCAGCGGCTGCTGCTGCGCCTAGATTGCCGCTGGTGCCTACTAATGCGCTGCTCGCACCACCCAGAGCACTGCCACCGGTGCCCTTCAGTCTGGAAAAGCAAACAAAAAAAAATTTCAACCATTAGTAAATAATAATAAGTCTTACGATGGGGTTAACTCATCAGGTATAATAATAATTATTGTACTCGAGGAACTGGTGTGTCTAGGAGTTGCACTATACTTGGTGCTACGACGACACTACTAGGTAAAATATATTTTTTATATTATATACTGCATGCCGCCGATCGTCTTAATTAATATTGAGTACAGCACGCCATTAAGGATCACCGTTTGTGTAGTATAATACTGGATTATATTAATTTATTATGTATACTCGAGTATACGGCTTTAAAGTAGGTATTCAAAATCATATTCTATGAACGCGCACGACATAGGTGCTCGTCGTCATAAACGGATTGGAAACCGCGACGCATAATATCTATTATACATTGACGCGTTTAGTAAACGACGGCACTTAACATATATTTAGTAAATCGGAATGTATATGACATGGTAATTAAGGAAAACTGAAATCTAATTTTAAAAAGTTATTTTAAAGAAAATTACATAATCATAATATTAAGTTAAATAATTTAAAGGTTCATTTCAGTACCTATTTATAACAGTGTTAAAAATAAATTATGAATTTCATGAGATTTTCCTTGAATTAATAATTTTACAAAAACATCTTCCTAAATATGATAATATTATGAATTTCCTGAAAATAGGAGCGAAATACTCTGGTTTCTATGATTTTTCGGTTAGGTAGTTAAAGTGTCTATTTTATTTTCGTGTGTATTATAAGCTCAGACGAGTACGTTATATATAATAATAATTATACTATAATTTATTGTACAATTAATAAAATAGATACAATGTAGTATAAACGTATACAAAAATGGAATCCTCACAAATTTGATATTATGCAATTGACTTGTTCAAATAATTAATTAACTCGTTTGCAGAAGAACGGGCATGTTTTTTTTTTTATATATAAAAATGAAAATATTATTTTATTATTTGGCGTCAATTGGAAAATATTCCTTTTGATATCTCTATCTATAAGTTATTGCGTTCAACTGCTATACACAGATATGTTGTGCCATCGTGTGCTGAACTTTTACGTCCCGTAAACAACATAACACGGATGACCGTAATAATGATATTAAATATAAATATTATATTACGAAAAAACAACAATTTCAAAGTCAAGGTACAATATTCAAAGATTGGATACGCGACGAAAATAAATCGATTTCACACGCGCCCAAGGTCAAACGGAATATATAACGTTGTATACTATTATGCTCAATATTGTGTGCAAAAATATAATAGTGTTATTGTTGGCGAAAATTAAAAAATTGATGATTAAAAGGAGAATAATTAATAATATTAATTACAATCATCTCCTCTGGAACGCAGTCGCTGCTATAGCCGGTTCAATGACGGAAAAAAAAGTTTATATTAAGTAAACGGACGTTGATCGATTTTTTCCGATCGTTAACTTCGTCGAACTTTTCTCGTAGTATTATGAAATGTACAAAAATAATGTGATAAATAAATAAACTCTGTGCGTCGGGCATAGTGCACTATATACTTGGGCCGCGTACGCAACACATCACGTCCACCACCGTAGCGATTGCACCGCTATTTGACCTGATTTTAGAATCGGATAACATTGAAAGCGCTAATTTGTTCATTGGTCATAATAATCATAATCCGCAAACACAAGTCACAACATTGTTCTAAACGCCATCGGTAAATACGTGAACATTTAGCCGCGTGTCCGTCGAGGGCACATCCTTGAATGTCCTGGAGGACGTAAAAAATGTGCAAACTCGCGACTGCACAGCACTATTATAATATATATAGGTAGAGTATCATTGTATTTATATAACCAGCGATATAATCAACGCAATTGGCTGAACATTTACACTTGAAAATAAAACGAAATTAAAGGGGACACCACCACCTGGACGCGCGAGTGTAATTTGTCGAATATTCGCTGTGCGATGATGTCCTCGGACACGTGTCGAGGACGTCGCAGCAGCAGCCGTGCTGCAGCAGGTGATCAAAAAATAAAAATGTAATCTTCAATTATAAATATATTACGCTAATTATATTATGCGTCGAAAACGGTCAACTTTCCATTTCTAAAACGATCGTCTCCGCTATGTGCAGTACCTAAATGATACTCCTACCAGCGGTCTTACCATACGTTTAGTACACCGGCTGGGCAGGTGGTAAGTAGAGGTCCGAGGTGTGCGTTTAGAAGGTACAGAAAAGAAGGAAAAAAATCACCATTACCTACAAAAAGTAACAAGTCGCCAAGGACATAATATAACACATAAAGTACTATCACTGAGACAACATATACACGATCGACGAACGCACAACGGCACTAAAAATTGCAGAAAATTCGAAAATCATTTTCTGCTTCGATATTTTCACCATACAATACGTAACATAATAGCGCACACCAACAGTATATTATATTATATAGATACGTGCTATTTAAAATCGAAAATATCGACGCAGTAAAATAACCCATTTACGACCACGTCGTGTGCAAAATAAAGAATAATAATAATATGTGTCGACAATACAATATTATTACGAGTCCATTACAGCGGCGGCGCCGTCTTAGTTTTTATTGTTGTACATTAATAGGTACACATTATTACTTCGGCGACAGTGGCGCGAGCGAGCCGAGTTGTGAAAACCAGTGAAAGCGACGTGGCTGAATATTGTACCTAACCAGGTGAATATATGTACGCAATGCGCGCGCACACAAAGGTACGCACATGGTCCGCGGACGAAACAAACCGAAACCAAGTATAATATTATATAGAATGAGTTCATAATTTGTCATAATGTTGTAGACTCGAAATTCGATCGAGGGATACGACGATAGACGGGATTCCCGGCGACGATTTATACATTGTTGTTTTGCGGTTTTCACTCGAACTGTGGTGCTGGCGGGAAATGGTATTTCCGCTAGCCGCTCTGGAAGTCGTACGATTACGTCGTAATGTCGTCATCGGGCTGCATCCATACCGTTTTAATTTTAAATTGCACGTATGTATAACCAGTAACCACGTATAAATATATGCCTGTTCGTGCACGGTATTGTCGGTATTAAATACAATCAATTGTTGCTATAACCACGTTAAATGCATGAAAAAGTGGAAACCGAAACAAATACTGATAATACCTAAGTACAAAAAGTTCTCGTTGATTCATTATACAGTGAAACGGAATGTTACTGAGAACTACGACATGCGAATTAGAACTTAAATTACGTAATTCTATAACGAATTTCTAATAAGCATTATTATTTTCGCCCACCGACGGAAGTTTCGCCGTATTGTAAATACTGCGAATGGCTGCGGAGACCGGGACAGCGACCCTTCACAAACGGACGGGCGCATTCTGCAGCAGCCCCAAAGGGGCCGACTTCTCATTATAGAACGCAATTCGAATCATTTAATCGAATAGTACACAACAAATTCTGCGCATAAAGGCCGTTGACGCGGGGTCGTTGAACAGCAGCAGCAGCAGCAGCAGCAGCGTTACAGGCAGCGGGGGCGGTGCTCCGGTCAAAGGGGTGCGCGGCACGCGGCTTTTGCGTACGTATATTACCATATATACCACAGCAGCACAACAACAATAATGTACGCTGCGAATACATAATAATACATTTTGATGTACGCGCGTGGCAATGGATCGCCGTCCCCACGGCTTCTCGTCCGTTGGCGTGGGTTTAACGATCTCCGGAGGAGGGGAGTGGGGATGGGCTCACGATAAAAAGGACTCGGCGCGCGTGGTATTGATTCACGCGGCGCGTATATGCAGCACGCGGGGCCCGTTTTTTCGCGCACCGTGTGACTCATTCCCGCCGGGGAATCGGGAACTTTTTTCCGGTGGCATGCGCCATACGCTCGAGGGGAACCGCCGCCGTGTGTATAACGATATTATTATGACGTAAAGCTGCAGCAGAGACGCGTTTTAATGAGAGAGCTATATGTCTGTGCATCGTAATAATGTGTAAAATGCTTATCGACCGGGCGCCGTCAGAGTTTTAAATTTGACGAACGCGGCAATTAAAAACGAAACCCTAGAGCTTAAGTAGGTGCATTAAGTAGGCGAGGCTACAGAGGCGTCTGGTCAGTGCAAATGGGCATCGACCAAAGGCCTCGGTGACGATGACTACGTAAAACACAAGTATTGAGCAGCAACACTGGAAAATTTAGTCATTGAAACGGTTTCCTCGTTCGGCAACCGAGGTAGCAACAGCAAACACACATCCCGCAGTTGAGTTAATGTCATAATAATAAGTACCTATACAACCCCCAACTAACTGTTTCGTGTCACCCGGAAAGGCGGAATCGGTTATGACGGAATTAATAATACCAAACTACCTATACAGTTGGGCGGCATTCGACGGAAAAGAAAAATATAGTAAAAAGCGTGACGAGCTCCGCAGGCGGCTCTCTGTTATAAAATAGCCGGCTGGGTTTCCCGTTGAAAATAAAACCGGCGTTTGTTACGGGCGGCGAGCGATTTAGAATTTTTTTGTTTTTAACACGCCTGGGCGGCGGCGGTGGAAAATCCATTACGGCCAAAATCGTGTCATTGCAAAAAAGTGAACGGGGCGGCGAGCGAGGCCCCTTCCACGTACCGCGAGCCCTCCTTCTCGCCAACGTTCGAGCACTGATGGCGCGCGGGTGCTCGTTACATTATGTATATATACGTTTCATAGTTACGTACGTTCACGTAACGTATTATATTCGAGCCGCTTTCTCCCGTTATATTACACCCGTAACTGGTTCATTGCCGACAGACGACGACAACGGGATGCTCCGGTTGGCGTTATGGTAATCATAATAAAAATAATATACACTTTTACTTTCTCCCAGTGCGTCCTAAATCGCGCGTATAACACGCCACGAGAACAGCGGGGAAGGTTGGCGAGGTATGCACGCCGAGAAAACGACGACGATATTATTGTGCCGACACGAGTAAGAGTAAAATTCTGAGTACACACGACTACGTAGGTACAGGTTAGATATACTACAATCACGGTATACGGTTGGAATATAGGAAAAAAAAATAATTATAAGCATGCTTTAGTTATCGAACGACAAAAACGCGTAGTCGAGCGTACTGCAAAATATGCGCGGCGACATAATAATAATCTCTGTCGTCGACAGACGACGGTACATGACATACAAAATACATAATAATATTTATTACATGATGATGAAGTGATATTTATACGGCACACACACGTATAAAACATATTTTACAGCGTACCCGAGAAACCGTACACTCACGAGAACTCGGAAACCCGAGAAGTGCAGTGGTTGACGATGGTGAGTGAAGCACACGTGTTTCACACACACACACACACACACACACACCCGGTGCACCGCCAGTTTTCGTTATAATATTATATATTATTAATATGGCAATAGCAGAGTGAACAACCCGACAGCACACGTACACATTACACATCCGGGCGGACGGACATGTGGCGGAATATGCGCGACAGACGTCGTTATACACGCATATTATTTTATATTTTATTATATTTTAATACATTATTATAACTTTAGGAAATGAGGACATGCACCGCTCGGTCCGAGTAGTAGTTGTATTAATACGTAATAATAATAATACGTGGACAGCGGAGCTCGACAAGAGCTCGTACCGACGACGAAACGAACAGTATTTTTACGTAAACTGACCAGACACAGCTGCAGAAAACAAATATAAATAGTGTGTATTTAAGTACGATTCAGTTTTCTAACGCAGTGTAACCATGGTTAAAAGTTGACCGGAATCAGCTGCAGCGTTGGGTGTGTAATGCTTGCCGGCTACTGAAGTGCTATGAGTGAAACGATACAAAAAATTCGATACGGAATAGTTATCAACTCGTATCGAAGTCTAGAGTCTGATATAGGTCGTAACGTTCCGCTGGTACACCGACAAACCACGCAGACGTAACTCCGTGATCGCTCAATATTGAACCGATACGTATCAATACACTCCTAATATTTTCTTCCTCGGAAATTCTGAATATTTCGCATTCGTGACGACCTATTTAATAATATTATGTATAATCCCATATAATACTTTCTAGTTCCGCGAGTATCGTGGGGCAATACGGGCAATCGGTAAACATATAATAATATTATATATGAACACATATCAACCGGGTCGATAACGATAACGATATTTACTCGTAATATGTTATTATAATAATAGAGTCGTCTCAAATATTACTAAACACACGATTTTTATCGATCGCCGCACGACGGCAAGGTGACGAGTTCGTATTTGTCACCACCTCGCGTTTTATCCGTCGAGTCACCGCGATAGGGGTAGAAGAGAGATTTTCACAAAAATTACACAATCTTAAGTTCCGCTCTGAAAACGCTCGACCATGAAACGTATTTATATTTTTTTTTCAATTTTTTGTCGAGTGAAAGTTGAGTGGAGTTTTGTTACAAACTCACGCGGTGAGAGGAGAGGTTTACTGGTGTCGAGCCGAGGACGTGGGACGCTCGCCGCCGCTTTTGTGCGTGTGTAATATTATTGTGACGACACATCGCCGAACGCCGAGCACACACACACACACACACACACACAATAAAGAGGACGAATCGGAGAAAGTCAACAAAGAGTAGGCGGTTGTGTGTGTGGATCATCGAAACAATTTATATTTTTGTAACAGCACAACGTCAAGGATTTTTTTTTAAATAAGGCACGCGGCGATTAAATAATGTTAAAAACAAAACTTATACTACTAATAAAAAAAACCCCTTCACTTTGAAAACCTATAGCTTACACCAACAGATCCATATATGGTAAACTTCGACAACTTTTTGGGCGCATTCGTATCTTTGGGAACCAATAGGCGGTCATAACGAGTGGATTATCATTAAAGATAACATAATATATTATACTATTGTTGTATGCAAGTTATAATATACCAACTACATTATAAATATTATAATAATGCATGACGACAACGGCCAACCGTTTTCGAGAGGCGTCTCGTCGCGTTAAAGGAAAGAGAAAAAAACTATTAAAAATAATATTATTATGAACATATAACAGGTGTGTGTTTGCTATGTATGCGTTGGTCGTGGTCGTAGCATATCGACATGCGTCGGTGAACAATTCTG
The DNA here is from genome assembly GCF_001856785.1 of Myzus persicae. Classification (NCBI taxonomy): domain Eukaryota; kingdom Metazoa; phylum Arthropoda; class Insecta; order Hemiptera; family Aphididae; genus Myzus; species Myzus persicae. The sequence continues at coordinate 63,192 of NW_019102926.1, read as the reverse complement.
CGTACACGCGCGCGTGGTTTTATATAATATTATACAACGTACATGCATACCACTTATTATTACTACTTATACGTACTTCGTCGATGTACATTACGATAATAACATTATTATTTTTTATGTTGTGCATAATATAATATTATTATTATTGTAGGTACGCGCGTGGAAGGGGCGGCATATTAATATTTATTTTCAGTTTTAAATAATCCGTCGACGGAAAAATAAGAACACAAAGAAAACGTTACAATAATTGGGATTATAGTATTACGGTGATAACCCGAGTTATACGACTCGTTCACACTCTGTTAGCACAGTAGAACAGTATATATCAGTATACTCGTTATCTATCAGCTGCAATGTGTACACACCAGCACACAACATATTCTGATAATAAAATTTAAATAACTAAAAGTCCTCGGAGAGAGTGTGGCCGCTCAGTGTTTATAATGCGCATACAACCCAAATCTTCGACCCGTAGAAAAATACGTATTAAAGACGTTGTGTTGTACAACAAACTCACTCATTCACTCACTCACTCCCTCTCCCTCTCTCTCTCTCGCACACCCTCTCTCTCGGCGTCTGCTGCACCGTTTCTTTGTCACCGTCGCGCGCATCTGAGTGTACGCTGCAGCGCCGCGGAAAACTCGGTCGGTTTATAAAACCCCAACGTCGTATATACAACATACAATGAGCTATACTAGTGCGGCATTGCAACGGGTAACTTTACGATCGCGAGCGCCACGCCCTAAAGTAGAACGAATATAACATAGGGTTAGGGATGGGTAGACGAGGAGCGCACAAACGCACTACAGCGGGGCCACGGGTGTTGCTATGGGGATGGTGCCACCCCAACGCAAAAGCTCCGCTTCGGCTTTATCAATATACATTGAAACTTATCTGGTCCACGCGATCTCTCCTCTACCCAATTTGCGCACACCCTGTATATACTATTATGTGGCACGCGTGCCTGCGAAAAACATGGTAGTAATCCGAAAAACTCCATAGACGCCCGGTAAGAATAAGAAAATCCGAAAACGCGTTTGCAATCAGCCTGAGTACGACGCTGCGGCGCGTGACGGCTGCGAGACATAAAAACTGCTGAGCACTGCGAATTTTTACGATCCTGTAGCAGCTGCCGACGTACAAAACCCGGACAGGCCTTCGCGGACCACCAACGGAGGTCGTCTTATGCGAGACGGCATCACGGACATCATCCGTCCGCATTAACAAAGACGACGACGACGACGACGCCGCCACTGTCTGGTCGGCGGATTTAAATGTCTTTACAATAACACTCACCCTATTAGATTCCAAAACTCTTTAACAGAATCTTTAATGCTAGCGTACGATTCTTCGTCTAAACCCAAATATACTGACCTGAAACAAAAAAAAAAAACAAAAAAACATTAGTCTCCGAAATCTCAACGCAAAACACCTGTTGACACACACTCACACACACATTGGTATGTGCGTGTACAATATTACTATGTGCGGCTTGAGATACATATTATATTTGTTGTATGAAAAAAAAACGTTATAATTGTCTCCAATTGAAGAAACGGGATCGGCAGATGGCTGACCTAATTCGAGGGTCGAGGGACAGGTGTATGCACACACACTGCACGGCAACAACGCCCCTGCTCGGAGATTTATTTTTTAACTGTCTTTGTTCGTTTTTTACACACAAATACATATTACACATATCAGCGTAAACGCATTTCTATACTGTGTATTACACACATATATTCATATATACAAATATATATATACGTATATACATTACACGCGTATATAATATATATACGTATAATTGCCGAAGGCCTTCCTGGTTCTCAAGCGCACAAGGCTGGCGCCGCCGCCGCCGTCGGTTGCAACAATAAAAACCGCTGGTCATTATTATTTCGCGAACTCAAAATCCAATATTACTTTTGTTTTTTCAAAGACACGAGTCCTACACTCAGTACTTTACCGTCGTTATGTCATCAAGGAAGAGATTACTGGAGTCATTTATATTTAAGGACGAGATTGGTACGATAACTCCTATATATATATATGTACTGCCAGTGCCAAGGTTATAGGTTTAACGCGACGTAACACGTTAATTGCGAGTATAAATCCGTTTAAAAGCCAAAAATCTCAAACCACAACGGTGTTCTCCTAATTTATAATTTATATATGTATATATATAAATAAATGTATATTTATTTTATTTCGTATTACACTTGAAATATTATTCGGAAAACGCATTTTGAGTGTACGAAGGCCATCCGGCGGTGGTAGGTATATGCACAACTTCAGCCATAACAAAATCGTGTCGATACGGAGAGTGGCGTATATAAAGAACATGTGTGTACGGAACACGAGAAGAACATGAAGATTGAAGGTACGTCACTACTATTACATAGTCGATATACGTACACTATATTATACTATTATGTATTATTATATTGCACTGTCGGTCAAACGACGAACAACGATTCTCATTTTACCGAGTTCGGAGTTCAAACGGTTCGTCGACGTGCGAACCTTCTATATTACGACACGCAGTCGGTGGCGTATAATAAGACAATGAGTTTCTCGGAGATGGGTATATAATATATAATTTATGACGTCGCCGGACATGCATTTTTTTTCCAAATCCGGAATTCATTTTTGTTTTTTCTCCGATTTTGTACGTGACCGCGAACAATATGAAATGAAACCATGGTAGTACCTACTTATAATACCTACTATAGTACCTATATTGCACTCGCGCACTCCACAGACTAAAAGCAATTTCTCGGGCCAGCATAATATGACACACTGCAGTACAAAACGTACCTACACGTTTTCCACAGAAATCTGAGCTACCATATATTATATTTATCTCAATGTGGCGCAACTTCTCTTTTTATCCTCTTCCGAGAGGTTCGCAGACTTTTGTTCGGTTTTATATATTATATACACATTATTAGAGCATATTATAATACCCACATTTTTTTTATATTTTGTACCAGCCATCACTTTGGGCACCGGGCCGGGGTCAACGTGGGGCACGAGAACGTTTACAATATAAGATAATACTATACGGAGGAAATTCTTCAGTGGTTGTACCATTTTTTTCGGGGCCCGACGACTACGACATACAACGATATTATATCTTTATTATAATGTATATAGGCGGGCATGCATACACGCACACGGCATATAGCGGAAAACGAGACAACAAAGAAACCAGGTGTGACGTCACCCGAGAACCAGCAGCAGCCTTCGGAACCGAGTCTGGCCTTGGTGCGCGACTATGATATATAGAGAGGTGCGCACCGAAGCCGGCGCACGGCGTTTTCATAGTATTATCATTATTATTATTTATTAAATATATTTTTATTATTATTATTATTATTATAATACACGCGCTATAATAAGACATGTATGATAATAATGTTATACACCTTCGTCCGTATCGCCAGTAAGTGCAGTACTGATATAAAAATACACATACAACATTATCTCCTCTACACGATTACGACACATTGTGACGACTTCGTTTTCGAGTCGTCAAAAAAATAAATAAGCGCGAGTGTAGGTACACACGTTTTTTTTATAACCCTTTCTCTGTCTTCTCGTTTTATCACACACGTCTGTGTCTTTCTGTGTAACCCCGTCGATAAGAGCTGGGCTCGGCAGTGGCCGACGCGATCGTCGACCATTTTATGGGCGACACCGTAGTATACCATTCCACGAGAATACACACAATATTTGTATATTAGGCTTACACCGTCGCCGTTGAATTGGAAACGTACGCGATTTCGAAACGTCTCACTGTCGACGCGAACAAAATAAACACAATATAACTTAATTTAAAGACGTCGTTTACTCGTTGCCGTACAGTTATCATGTTGCGAGATAAGTTCCAATAGAGAAACGTTTCGAGTATTGTAAAAAAAAAACATTACGCAAAACCTCGCGCAAAACGATGCGTACGCCCTAAACACATAATCTTACAGTGGAAGTGGACCCCCCGTTATTATTCTAGAAATCACGAAAATCACACAAACTCGAGGAGTTTTTATAATTTATTTTTTCACCGAGCACGATTTTATATTATGTACTCGTCGTTTCAGGAAACATGATCGACACGATTTTGTAAGCGGGGTTGTGGGCGTCATATGAAAGGCGGACGGAGAGGAAATACACAACAAACACAAAGTCACACACAGACCGACGGACTTAATATCACACGCAGAGATGGCAAAGGGTGGGCGGCGGAGGGAGAGCCGAGGTGGGGCACAGCAGTAGTTTCATAAGCTATCGAGCATAGGTATATTAATACACGCAGACTGCAGCTATATAACCACCGCCGGACAAGGCCGCCCACGACCAAGGTCACTTCCTTTTCGCGTTGGTATATTTGCTTCGTTGCCGTTGCCGCTGCCACCGCCACCACAGCGGCTGTGTCGTTACACGCGGCCGCGTTTTCCCGTCCGTCGCGCGGCGGCTTTCCCGGGCATACGGCATGTCGCAATCGATTGCGTAAAAACAATAATAATAATGGCTAATATATAAGAAAAAACCTCAGTCGTACCATATCACAGACACTGCCTGCCTGATCCGACCGCCACTTCGGGCCCGACACCATGTATACGCGGTACACAACAGTGTAAAGAGTACATATAATAATACCCTTGACTTAGTTGTACCCGGGCGCCACCGGTTGTCACGCGCATTTCCTAACTAGGACACACACATACACATTTCCCATGTTACGCGACGCTGTGTAGTTAGGGTTTCCATTTGAGGTCTCAAATAATAATGATATAGTACACACACTTCTCCACTGATTGGAGAAACTCGTCATTCAAGTGGAAAATTTAGAAAAAAACATACTTTTTGAGACCGCGTATTGCGTGTTAAGCAAACATTGAGAAAAATGTCAAGGAAATTAAGACACACATACGACGAGGCACATTTTTACTAGTAATAAGTACTTGACGTTTTTCATTTTATCCCTATTTTAGATACACGTGATATTTAAATCGGAATGCTGTAGAGCTACTACCATACAATTCGACATTAATATACGTTACAATATTATATACTTACGGAGGGAACAATGTGGACATTTGGGCTCTTACAGTATGGTAATCGCGGTTCATGATAAATATTTTTATAAGTAAGTAAGTACAAAATTAACTAACTTAACGTTCACTAAAATCAGAGCACCAAAGCGAATAGGAAAATACTATAAAAATAACAGAGTAAATATTAAATAAAAAAGTTAACGAGCCGAGAACGCACCGAAAACTACACTGAGAGCGGCAAGACAGTTTAGGAAGACGCGACGGCAGACGACTAACCGCCCTTGACACAGACGGTGGGAACCAAAGCCAAATAGAAGGAATCTTCTTCCATTGTTGTCGTTCTCTCTCTCTCCATTTCTACGTCTATAGCAACCGGTATTCCCGCACGGGGAACCCTTTCTCGCACGGGGTCCGTAACCGTCGGAGGGATATGATAATGTCGTCCTAATGGTGTCATCGCACCTCCTTTTCAACCGGTCCCGCCGCCGAGGGGTTTCCAAAGCAGCGTCGGGTTCGAGGCACCGGTTGCTAGGCCGTCCCGTACATTTGGCCATCACTGCTCGCATAATAATTGTCCCGCATGAGGGATCCCGTTGTATAAACGGGACCGTGTGTACCTGGGGGCCAAAGACAATTCTCTACCACCCTATATATTATTATGTTCTTAAGGTGTGAATCGTCCGATATACATACAGGAGAACAGCTGATCGTAAAATACATAACGGAGAAGGGTAACCAATTAAAGAGAACCGCCGCGGTCTTCAGCACAAACGGCAGCAGTCGAGTTCCATTTTAGGCTTCTTTCATTTTTTTTCCAAAACCTCAAATTATATTTAGACGGAAATAAATAAATTATGATACAATATATTCATATAAATACGGTGGGACGACCGAAGAGGACAGCATTTTCTTCGTATAAGATCAAGTGGACGGTGATCTGCAGCATGCTGCGCTGTGTTCGCGTAAACCGTAACGATGAGAGGGGGGTCGTCCCGGGATTCTAAAAGGGCATTTATAAAATAACGATGACTGGGAGAAGGGAAGAAACTCGTGAATATTCCCAGGACGCTAGTAACTACCAGCTGCTTGTTCCGTACAGCTGTGCGTTGCTATTTTGCATACTTTGAAAGAAAAAATAATATCCCCGTGTTTGCGTACATAAGCCATACTGCACGACTTTGCAATCGAGCACAGGCTCGTAAATTCGTGAATAAAAAAAGGAACAAAAAAAACGTTCTTTAATTTTTATCGAGAAATTAGCATTACATAGAAAGCGAGTGTGTAAAAATTGTTTAATGTACCCAGCCATAACGGTTGATATGAACCAATTCTGGTTTTAGACGCGTAATTTTCGGAGTTGGCAGCAAGTTGGACCAAAATGTTTCTTAGGCCCAATATAAATGGTTAAATGAATATACAAATATTATACTCAACTGCGCACATCGGAGAGTTTTTCATTTGGTAATACATATTTTTGTACATTAATACTGAAAACATGTGAATAGATGATATTACATCTTGGTTTGAATATTTTCTGATAAAATCATATCAGGGGGCCATTAGTTTCTTATAGAGGCAATTAATTTGGTATTATTTTTGAGATAAGTTTCGTTTAATACCCAATAATGCCTTGACCCGCATAATGACTTCTTTATTGATCCAACGATGTCATTACAAAAATACATATGAACATTTGTGAATAATTATTATTATTGGATACAGCCAGAAGCTAGTCGACCTTGTTCGTAAATGTCAAACACACGCATATAAACAATCGACGAGAAGCTAAGACAGCGCTGCTACATCTAGCCGTCGGTCATAATATTTATTTATCTATCTATCTATCTATCTATGTATCTATCCATCCATCTCAATTTTCGACGCCAAATCATTCCGGTTAAGACCGACAGTATTAAAAAAAATGGGAATCTCTTTGGAACGGAACAAATTATTTGAAAAATGTAGAAGAAAAAAACATAATTCCAAATAGATAACTATAGTATATAGACGATTCGGAATACAAAATACAAAAAATAAATAGCCACCGTTAATTTTTTTTCGCTATTATTCTTAATCGTGTGACAATTCGACCGAAAACTCTGAACATGATTTCACTTTCCACCCGAAACCACGCAGCAATTTCTAACGGTGCTCGGCGCTAGAAGATTGAGAAAATTAATAAAAAAAATATTAACGCACATATTATAAATAACACTACCTACTACTACCTATATACACACACCACAGAAATATTACTACACAACGCTATTTGGGAAATTAGGCCAAGGCGGATTCGAAGGTATTCGCGCGGCGCCGCCGCGTTCGACGTCTCACATAATATATAATAATGTACGAGTGAAATACGACGAATTCCAATAAATAAATCTCGGATACACCGTCTCGTGTCGGGACAGCAGACGTGTATACATTTTATTTTCTCGCACAACAGGTACTCCTCACTCACTCACCACCACACATTCGGACGGCGGCGCGACAACGCGACGACGTGCAGCAGTGAGGGTGGAGGTGTTATTCACAAAACTTTTGTATTGTTGTTGGGTATTATTATGTACGTGTACGGTGGGTGTCTCTCGTCGGATCCGTCGGGGAAAAAAAACTATAATAATAAAAACCACCTGGCGATACCTGCGCTCACACACACTCACACTGATAGTCCCACACCTCCTCGCGCCGCCCGCTCGCCCTACACAGCAGCCGCCGCCGTCGCCGACGGACCGGGCGGTGTCGACGACGACCCAGGTGTGTGTGCGTGTGTGTATAGCGGACACACAAAAGGTAACAGAGAGACGGACGGACAGAGTGAACGGGAGAGAAGAAAAAACTCGTAGTGAAAGGGGGCTGTTGCTGCTGCTGCCGGTTAGGCATCGGTTGTAGGTGGACGAAATAAACACAACTAGCAGAGTCACAACCACAACTAAATAATTTGTGTACCGTACAAAGAGACAGATGGTACGAGTGAAAAGTCGTCACATCTGTATTATAGATATTAGATATTATATTGTATAATATGTGATAAGCGTGTACTCGCTTGACCACGATAACAGAATAGATAACAAAATTGAAAATAGTGTGCGACTTAAGTTATCGGATTGTCAACGTTTCCTTGTAAGATTTATTCGGTCCCTCTCCCACCCGAATTGAGTCCCCGACAACCTCGTGATCGGATGTTGGAGGGCTCAAGGATTATACAATCATAATACGATCCGATACGAAATTTTATTCTCACATGATGGTGAACACGAGGACGACGGCGGCGGCAGCACGGGTTCGGAGTTAAAACAACCGAAGCACCGGCGATTTACTGGTGTAGACGTCGTGTCCGGAGATACGTAATAAACAAAGAACGACCGCACACAGATGGCCGGCGCACGGACCGGCAACGTCGCCTTCTGGGGTATACTCTATACCGCAGTAACTCGAATCACTCGTTCTTTCTCTCTCCCTCTCTCATACACTTACAGAATTCACTCACTCACCGCTCACGGCTTTTTACGTGCGTGTCGAGACCGTATACATTGGCTGCGGCAACGACCGCATCCGTCGTTTGTGTAATATAATATAATGTTATAAAGGTATAATATAAACCAAACGATTCTCGAAACCGTAGCGCACACAAGCATACATCGCATTTTGAGAACCCGCCGCCGAGACATGGCAAGACGACGGTTTCTTTCTCCGCCGAGAAGGGTCGGGGCCGCGCCGACGTCGGAGAGGGTTCTCTAGTCGCGGGAATTTGCAGGGGTGCGCGCCGCCACTGTCATGTCCCTTTTTCCCATTGCTCCCCATATATATATATATTATATTCTTACTGCACGAGGGATGCGGCGTTAACGACATTTTTTCGAGTGCGCTCCGAAAGTCATGGACTGCATGTATACATCATATGATTATACCGTACGCGCGAGCACAATGCATCATCTGCAAACGGCAAACATGTTATAATGCGTCAACCGACCGGTCGGCCGTTCACGGCGTCGGATCTGTGCGTTGATAAAAACCGTCGAACACACACATTCCCCGTCGTGACGAACCGAACCGACGAACACGGCGCGCGTACAATAACATTTCGTCAGATGACGATTGTCAACGATAAAACGCCGATGTCCTGATTCTTTAAAGAAAAAAGCAACGAATCGGGTACATTACACGGAGTTTTCGTGAACACCGCACATGGTTCTCGTCATATTATTGTTCCGTTCTAATCCATAGATTTCATCTGCCCCGAGTCCTTTTATTTACGAAAAAAAAAACCATCCCGTAGAGTACAGTGTAATATAACGAGTAAAAAAAGGAATATTCCACCGTTCTGTGACTTTTTGGCCGTCTACGCCGAAACACGCACCGCAGTCGTTTTGTAAAACATTCCGGTCAGCCGAGCCCGTAAAACAAAATTTGTTACGGGTCAATAATATTGTTAAAAACACGAACGCGATATTACACACATTTTTTTTACGCTTTGTTCTGTGGGCGTGAGCGTAGCCTATTTTTGGCGCTTTTTTTCGAGAGAGGAAAAACAAACACGGCCAAAAGTACCTACGCGCGCAATGCAAACACATTGTAGTTGCGTAGCACATATTATACGCTAGTACCTATAACAACATACGTTCGCCTAACGCTGGCAAGCACTACACATACACACACAACAGCAGTGCGCATTTAAGTGCATTTTACATTGTACACAGCGCCCGGAACGCATTTATCACGTCATATACATAATACAAAACTACGAGGGGAGCTTTTTTTTATTTTATTTTTTTAATACGCATTGTGAGCTGTCTATATACCCGCACCACTACTACCACCACTACCATTACCACTACCCGCACACCCTTTTATGTGCACGTACACGCACACACATACACACTTCACCACCACCGCCACTACCCCTCGGCGACGTACCTCGACTCTACTACCACTTCCTCCTCGCCAACGAGCATTGCGCAACCGAACCGTTACAACAAAAGGGGGATGGCCGTTTCGCGTATAATTATACGCGGTGACGGTGGCGGAGGAGGTCAACGTCCCTGCGGCTCGTGCTGACCACCGGGCCCCGGTCCGACGTAATTATTTCAGGCGACCGCCGCCGTTGTTGTTGTGTACTGCGGCGGTGGCGTCGACGACGAAGGGGCGGAAGCGAAAAAAACTTTCACTGGTTACAATTTTAGTATGATTTTCTTTGTGCTTTGGTAAAAAAAAAAACACGCACATACACACACTGCTCGCAGCACACGTTAGCGCAGCAGCAGCTGTTGTTGTGTAACGTCGTTGCGCCAACTCCCCTCCCTTCCCCTACATTAACCGCCTTTTCCCCACCGCTAAATCGGACCGAAATAAAGCCCTCGGTCTTCGCGGCCGAGTCGGAAAGAAATAATAATAATGATAAAAAAAACTCAAAACAGAAAAAGAGAACGGCGACCGAGCGTACGTACAGTATAATACAACATCAGATACCATGGTGGCGGGCTGGGGATATGGGTTCAAGGGCAACCGAAGCGGTTTTTTCAAGACCGGTTCAATAAACGATGGCGTCCGCTGTTGCCGTGCATCAAGTTCTACGCTGGCATATACATGTAGGTAGGTTGGTAGATTTGTTGGTTGGTTGGTTGGTTGGTTGGTAGGTAGGTAGATAGATAGGTAGGCAGGCAGGTAGGTGGATAGATAGGCGGATAAGAAGGTAGGGACGAGGGCGGCGGCCGCGGTGTTGGGTCTTCGCGAAAGGGTATAACAACGAGAACACAAAGTAAATGGTTATCACGGGATATAATATTCCAATGGTAAGTAGAACGACGTATGATATACGACACGAATACACGATACGACAGTGTGCGCATATTCTATTATTATCACTATCATTATTATTATTATAATTTTTTTTTTTTTTTTTTGATAATAGTTATTATAGATCACTTTTATGATTGGTCTACGGCGAGGACGTGCGACAAGAGTATTACAACATTTTTATTATTGTTGTTGTTGTTGCTGCTTTTAACTACTACGTTATCGACGACGATTAACCGAGGTCTAAAACTATTATCAGGCCAAAATTCTACGCGTGGCGACAGATAAAAATGTTTTTTATTCGATTAGGAGGTATTTACCTAGTTTCCATATTGTTGCCGGCGACGGCCGTGTTGTACAGGTGGTGCTGGTGTTGGTGATGTATTCGGCGGTGATGCCTGAGGTGATTGGCGGCGGCAACGAACGTGGGCGGTAATACGATCGGTCGGAAGCACGGCGGCCCAAGCACATACGGCACCAGTAGCACGACGGCGGAGGTGGTGGCGGCGACTACGGCACCGTCACACCGGCAAAATCTACCGAAATTACGCGTCGGGGGCGGCGGCGGCGAACACGCGTCGAAACGACTCAACGCACTGCTGATACCAACGCTGCTATTAACACGTCCGGTGGTCGGGACACCGCCGACGACGAATAGCCGACCGCCGCAATAACAGCAAAAACAACACGTCGGGCTATCCACTACAGGCAACCAGAAGAGCGTCGTCGTCGTCGTGATATTGTTACCGGCAGCAGCAATAGAAACGGCGGCGGTTGAAGGCGATTTTTTAGTCGTCGTCGTCGTGTTCGTTGCTGCTATACAGTGGCGAGTCGGCAAAACCACTGCTGGCATGACAAACCGCGCGCTCAACACGAACTGGCTGTCCTCCGGAATCGCGGTGAGCGCCCGTCGTCGATCCGCACGCACACGCGCCCGGCGGCGTAACCGTACACTATCGATTTTTTCCCCACCGATCCTCGTTTCACCCCTCCCAAGCCGAAAACTACGAAGCGGTCGTCGCTATCGCTACAACGCGGCTCTTTACGACCGGCTTTGTACGCCCTCCCCAGCCGACGACCGCTATCGCCGCCGCCGAAGCGCTGCTGCACACATTTCGTGGAGCCACACGAGGACAATCGGCAACGATCATCGTCTACGCCGACCCACCGATACGGTACTATCGCCATCGATAGTGAGTTCCGCCGGCGATTGTTTTGTGTGGTGTGCGCGCCGAAAGAGCCGTTCGCACACGCACGCACATGAGTGACGACGGCCGTCGAGGCGGCGCGAGGTGGGTTGCATGCACGAGGAGTGTGCCAACAGCTGCGCGCACAACGCCCCGCTCCATTGTGACGCCCTTGAATCGCCGCAACCGCGCGCCGTGCTTGACGCGGCTCGGCAGGAGAGAAAACTATGAACTAGCGAGCGAGGGGGACTTTTTTTCAAAATAAGTTTTCTCTTTACACGGTGGCCGGTGGATTTCCTTTAAACGATTTTATAGTTTATAATTGTTCTTCTTGATTCCTCTTGGTCGAGAGCGAAATATTTTAATATTATATCATGTCTGTCGAATAATAATAACGACGCACTATGTACACGGTTATAGTAGGTACTTCTCAGTTGCACTTTCAGATTGTTGTGATTGTACACACACTTATCGTCTTACTAATTCGTGGACGGTACGACTTGAACGTTTAAAAAAGATATACATTTTTTGAATAAGTATTATTATCGCGCTGCTGCAATACGGACACACGCGCAATAACAATTACTATAACGATGAATTTTACAAAAGTATGCATTAAGTGCCACGGGAGTGTGCATAACGCTACGCCTGTGTTTTATTGTCATGCCATAAAATATCATAATATATTATCACGTCATAATAAATTATTCAAAACCAATACTGACATCGTTTGTATGTGGGTATTTGTGAATAATATATTTTACTTTCGACAAAGGTTGTCGAATAGACAAGGAAACGTGTACTATATTACATTAAAATATAATAGGTAAAGTAACGTTTATTAAATGTATTTCCTCGTTAGTTTCGAGCCATGTCATCAGAAGTTTCTTGATACTCGAGCATAGTAATAGGCAATAACGTCGACAAATGTTAATTTCTATTAGAACTCATCATAGTGTATAGAAATATATAATACACTATCAAAATCAACTAAAAATAATGTGTTACCTAAAGATGATTTCCGTAGTTGCGCGATTAACGAATTGAACTGGAAGTGTATAATATATTAACGAAATAATACAATTTATCATAGAAAGTACGGTACAAACAAGTTACTGGGAAAGAGGAGAACGAGAGGAGAGTCAGTGCATTTTAATCGGATTATTAAGTTTTCGAGCAAACGACCTCGAACGTACTCGCGTCTCATTGTCTTCGGGAAAACCGTCGACACCTACCTGGAGTGAATTTAAAAATACCACAGTGTTTTATTATAAGTTAACGAGGGCCACTGTAACCATACCATATCATTCGGTTAGATAGAACTCGGAGGGCGAAAATCGGAGAGACCGGCGTCGCGCCACGATTGATAGGGAAAACCGTCTATCGGCTGTTCCGCGTAGATACGAACGTCCCGCGTGGTACTCGTGTTTCAGGAAAACGTAATAAACAAATGGCGCGGCGGCCGGGCGACCACGCAACAACAAGCAGGCGATATTATTTACGCGTGCCGCGTGCGTACGATAATAAAACAAGTTATCTTTTTTTGCATAAAGTAATACGTTGTCAGATGTTGTTACGAGAGAGAGAGAGAGAAACGATTGGGAAATTATAATTAATATAATAATTGATTCCCACAGCCGAGAACGGCGTCGTACGCTCGAGATAATTCCCTGTGTTATGTGTATCACGGCGACGGCAATATTGTCGCGTTCAGCACAATAATAACACATTGCTACATTTTATAAGCGCTCATAATAAGTCATAGCGTTCGTTAAACGCCTAATAATAAGCATTATTAATACGTAATTCGTACGGCTCGACTTGACGTCTTCGTACCGCTTCGATCATTATTACACTGCGATTATAATATAATATTTTTGGCCACCGTGAGCATGGTCCGGAGGAAAGGGTGACCGCTGACGATTGTGGTAAAGAGTTGATACAGTACGCGCGACTACTGCCAAACACGACGATTAATATTTTTAATAATACCTGATAATACATAGTATACAACCAGACGGATAATGAATAATACAATATTTTATTATGTCATAAAAATATTTCGCGTTTAGTACACGCACGCGTGTGTCCGTTTCACAATACACAAAGGAAGTTCGTTTGTTTTTGCGGAACAATCTATGGGGCTCTTTACTTATGAATTATAATAACTTATAATACAATATATTTTATGATAGCAAAAATACACCGTCACAATAACATTGAAATTCCAAATAATATTTTTCTGCATAACTACTGTGACAACATACCATGGTAATAATTGTTCATTACCTAGGTATCTGCGAAAATATACGAATCGATTAACGAAAACCATTTACGGGCCAACAATAGAAATAGAAATCGAGCGTAGGTTAGGTACCACTCGCGTCGTCGTCGGTGTAGTAGACCGTAGTTGTGGCGTCGAGCGTATTTTTAACGTGCCTTTCCCGCCGCCAAAACCGTTTTCTTTTTTTTAATTTTCACTCGACAATCGTCGCGTTTATTTTTCATAATAATAATACGTGTTCAATGCATTCTATACTGTATTCGGTGGTAAATAGTAGAACTAAGTAAACACGTTTTATTATAAAACCCCAACAAATTTAATAATTGATTATTAGTCCATAATATTAATATTAATTAACAATAAAAAGCGGTCACAAATAGGTGGTAAGTATTTTTGTTTTATAACGTATTATTCGCTCATCGGAACCAGGTCTCAGAACTATCGTACTATAATAAACAGTGTTGATTAGTCGATATACAAAGCCAAGCTGTCACTATTAATTATTATATTAATACTATGGTCAGATATACACTTGAGGTTTTTACGGTATATTATTATGCTCGTCTTTTACATAATTTAGCAATAATCCTTTATTTTTTCCTGTTTATTCCGACTTTTCCCCCCTAATATACTATTATCTCGTATTCGTTCCTCGGTTCACAGGGAGCGGCTTCGGTAAAAACGTGCAAGGTTTCAACATTGAGTTTTCGGAAATCCAGTTGCCGCGAGTATAATATTCAATGCGGGACACAGCCGCCGCCACCTCGAAAACGCCGAGCCAAGAATTCCCATACATGGCCGGGACCGTCTCTGTGGTAATGGCGTTACTTCGTAGTTGTCGTCGTCCTCTATACGGCGGAACACCCGGCCACCGCCGCCCGCGTAGTTTTCGTCATCACAGAGCGACGACCGACCAACCGGCGCGCGCGCGCGCGCGGTATCTCGACGGAGGACGTGCCGCGCGAGAAAAATGCCAACTGGCACTGATGGTATTTTTTTTTCTGGCCGCCGCACCACCGCCCGCAAACGGCGACGGCAATGGCTGTGCGGGTGTCTCAGTTTTTGTTCGCGATTTCTTCTAGAAAACCTCCTTCCACCGCCTCGCATATCCACCCTCCCGCGATCCGTCGTCCACCCACGCCGCAGGTGCAGTCGACTTCACGTGGCAGTGATGGAGCGAGCGAGCGACCGAGATATGATAACGGAGGCCGACGATATTATATTATTATATATATGAATCGCGATGCCAAAAACCCCCGAGAGACAACAGCTGAACAGCGACTGACGATCGCGAGATCATTTTTGGCAGACGTCCCAAAAAATATATACGAAAAAAACATAAACTCTGCGGTGAGGCAGACGACCAGCTTTGCCGCCGCAGACTTTCGGTAGGGGGAGGGGGCGCGAACGCGTGCGATCGTCATACGTTGGGTCTGATGTTCTTTTGCCGAAGTGGCTTGAATCGATAAGGACGAAAATGCGAATAAGCGTACTCAAATTAAATATACTTATACACTTAAGGGAATTTTTTTTTTTATATTAATGATATTCTCGGCAACATGGGCCATTGGGCTTACAGTGCAAAAGTTATAAATTACAGAAATTACAGAAATTGTATACATATATATATAAGTTACATTAAATGTTGGAAATAAGATTGGCGGCTGTGATGAATTGCATGATGTTGGTAATGGATTGAGGGTGATTGCATAGTTTCTGATAGTGATTCGGGTAGGTTGTGGCTTGTTCGGGTACTGTCGTAGTTTCTTCATTCGGTTATTATGTGTTTGATGGTGACTTGAACACCGCATGTTGTGCACATTGGTGGTTCTTCTTTGGACATTAGGAAACGTGAGATATTTTTATGTGTCCAATTCTTAGTCTGGTTAATATAACTTCGAATTTTCTGTGAATTTCTAAGGGAAATGTCCAATTATCGGTGTTGTGTTCTATATGGTTTAGTTTCGTATAATAAGATGTCCAACCTTTGATGCCATCTTTGTTGACATTTCTTTGTTATGACTTATGAGCATTTGTATATCACTGGAGGAAATGATTTGTGTGGGTGAAGATAGTGAAGATGTGATAGCATTTTTGGCTGCGAGGTCAGCTAGCATTTAAGGGAATTATACGAACATGTAATATAATAAAATATTAACGAAAAACATTTAGCGTATTTACAAATAACACAATATAATAACATTATATAATATTAATGGGCTTACTCTGATATTGACTACATAATACATAATATTCTACATGATTATTATTATATGGCGGGAAATCAGTACTGGGATGGCAAATAAATTATAATTATTCCTAGTAGGTACCTACTGTTAAGATTTACTTCCACATTCCCCGCTATTAATACGTATTGTTACTGTAGAATGTAGGCTCTGTAGATCTGACTTATGTAATATGAAAAATTAACCCATTTCCGGATTTTTGCTATATGAAAAACAATATTATCATCAACTTTGTTTTGTCAGCAAAAAACAAAAAAATATGATAAGTAAATATGATGATAGATAATTTATTGCAAAAAAAACAAAAAGATGTTTGATTATATTTTATACAAAATAATGTTACTCATTCATTCGTTGCGAAAACAAATGCCAAAGACAGACCTACCCCAAACACCCCTTTTCCTTTCGTACATATCTCATCAGCGATATCATGCGTTCAATCGGCCATATTTGTTTCACAGTGTCGTATTTCTATTTCTCACGAAATCATTTTACAACAATTCGCGTGGGACAGTCGGTCAGTCATCAATTCATCATTAAATACATTTATAAACTAAATCAATATATAAAGAAATAAGTTACAATATTATATTATTATTTTCTTTTAAATTACTATCTAATCTACAGGTTGCCACGGCGGCCGACCCGGAAACTTAAATAATGTTATCTAAAGAATAAAGTTCAACGATTTTCACACAGCCGACTATGAACAACGTAATCATATTATATATAATCTGATATAGAATTTTATACTCGAATACAAAGTTGTATTTCCGGCACGATTGTTTTCAAGGTTTCAGTATTACAATTACTTACATACATGGGCACATGGCTTAAACAATCGAAATATTCATTGGTTTAAACTATAAAGAAAAAAACATTTTAGCCTAATTGAGTTTGACATATTAAATATCAATATATTATGGTAAGGTTTTTTGCAATATATTGTCAAGTCGTGACCGTTTCCTCAATTCTCGAAATACCGTCTGAGCTATTGATTGATTTTACGTTGTGGTGGTAAGGGTGCACTACCCTTTTTAAATCCGCTGGATAGTAAGGAAAATAATTTGTTAGTTTGACTATTATATAGTATAGTATTATGTCCATCATTTGTGCGAATTGTAAATTAATGTTCTTGTTATGAACCCCGTTCACGGATAAATTTTGTTTTTATTTAATAATCTAATAATTTCTCTCAGAGTTCCTTTTCTGCAAAAACATAACTACCCAATCCAAATGCATAATTTTTCATTTGTTTCGTCGCAGTCGATCGTGTATTTCTCTTGGTCTATAATTTCGATGTATATAGCAGACATGTAAAGTAACTAATTGCCGTAGAGACATAATAATACGATAAGAATATTATTGTTATTTATTACTATTTCGTAGGCTATATAATATAAGAAAATTTGGTTTGGGTCACATTGTATTGGTCATAAAGTATTTACTCAGCAATTATATAATTATTATACCTTCAATTCTGTTGAAGCGGCTAGCTTATATACCTAACTAATGTCTTATATGATATTAATTAATAGTCGTCAAAAACCGTATAATTGAATCCTCACAGAAATATTGTTTACATCCGATGCATACATATAATGTAGTATTTATTTTAAATTCTACTGAGCACATATAGTCATATAGACTATTGTAGACATATTATTATAATGTTCAACTATGCGTCGTTTACATACAATATACATATATGAAGAATTTCCTTTAGTTGTGCAAAGACTATAAAGACAGCTCAGCTATACACAAGGCATTGCCAATGAATACATATTACTTGATTATTAATAATATCGTTTGCAATGCGATACAAAGTTCTGTAGTAATCGAAGTATTCCGTATCCTTTCGTCATAGTTTTTCATCTAGCTCGCAAAAAAACCCGTAAAAAATTACACAACACCATGAGTCGATTGATTGTCGATTTCCTGGTACACTGTCTTATATTATGTGCGTATGATCGCGTTGTATATACTTATAATAAATTATAATAATGTCGTTTTGAAATACCTAAACGTGGATAGATTTATTATTTTCGAAAACCGATTCTTGGCGTATACCAACCTACGTGCATTTCGATTTGCGTATATATGCATGTAAAACGCTTATCTTGCGGCCGTTTGACGACGTTTTACTGTTGCTGACCGACAGGCGTAGATATATACTATATACATTATTGCTATAGCAACGGAAGAGGGGACCGCGTCAGACGAAATGCACACTGAAGGCTCCTGCAACGGAGTGGAGCGTACAGCACACATTATGTATAATATTCCAAACCCAACGTAAACTTAATAGATAATAGTGAATAATTTCAAGAGAGGCTGGCCACAAGATGAATTAATTTGCGAATGAATACCAGCACCGACGGAAGCACACAAAAATGTTCGGTGAAAACAGTCACGAAATACACACCGAAGCTCACAAATCGCCTCAAACGCAATTTACACAAATACCCAGA
The DNA here is from genome assembly GCF_001856785.1 of Myzus persicae. NCBI lineage: Eukaryota > Metazoa > Arthropoda > Insecta > Hemiptera > Aphididae > Myzus > Myzus persicae. The sequence goes on along the minus strand of NW_019102926.1, from coordinate 44,148 downwards.
TATAAACTATATATTATATCATATTAAGTGCTCGTTATGACGTATCACACGGTACCACCGAACTCGTCATGCTCCTACCCGTACAAAATCGTAGCAAACGGGGGAAAATCATGACGAATAGATTTTGGACCTATCGTACGTAGCGGAGAAGAGAGAAATAACAAAACCAAGGATTCGTCTGGGTCGTCGTCCAAGGGGTTCCCGTCTTTTATGTGTGAAGAAGTCACCCCCGCCGCCATGACGTCGGTGGTGCATTTTGTTGGGTACATGGTATATACCTAAATGTTTTTTTTTTTTTGTTGGAGACGGATTCTTTGTCGTGAGGCGTTGCAACGTAGCACACGACGTGCGCTGGGGGCCGACGGGATCAATATTCCGACCGCCTAGGCAACGCATGACTGTCGATCCTGTGCGCAGCGTTGCCAGTTTTCCATCGGCCGCCCGGAACACGCACCGCCGCCCGCCACCACCGTCGCCGTAGTCGACAAACGCACACGCACTCACGAAACGAAAACAACGAACCCACCGAACACCCGTCGCACACGAAACGCGATTTTTTTCCTTTACAATACTGCACATGTCGTCGTTTCGGTCATATTACAGATTACAGAATGAAATATATGGTATATAAGAATTTATCATTATCGCGGGGTAAAAAGTCCCGTCGAAATCCAGTAATAATTATTAATTATTGTACACACAACTCAATACAAGACGCACAATACATTTGATCCCTGGAACAGAAATCGACAAGATTGTATATCGGTATACAGTCATCAAGCGTCTGCACCTCCGTATAATAGCTTCTATACAAGGGAATCGCCGCCAATCGGTCGTCGAGTTTTCGTTTCGAGTATTATTTTTTTCGATAAGTCTATGAATTAATAAATTAATAACTTCGTTTCCAGACCGATTCCGAGTAACAAATGATCGCCGGTCGACGCGTAATCGTCAAAGAAGACTCAAGAGTTGCACGCGACAAACGCGAACAATTATAAATAAGCCGATTTTCTGCCCTGGACCCCAGATTCATAAATTATTATAGTCAAGTCTTCGATGGCCGTTAAAATTATATTATAATATCGTACGGCAGTCTTAGGAATCTTATATTCTGATGTACAAAATTACTAGCTGGACCGAACAATGCATTGAACTGGCCATAATATTATAACTCTCGAATTTTTTTATAATAAAGAGAACATTTTTTTTCTCAAAGTAGACTGTTTTACTGTAATTATACTTATATTCAAAGTGTTGTCTTTAAAACTGCTCAATTCCTACAACCTGGCATTGCCTAAATAAAAAGTTAAAAGAATTTAAAATTCCAAGTACAAATATGAATCTATATAAGAAAGCATGTAATATTGAATTTTATTCTGCTCTCCTGCAAAAATATAGACAAAGTAACTAGGGACCTCCTTACAGCATGATATTCTGTTGGTTTAGTATATTATGTATAATCAGTTTTTTTTAAATTTTCGTCGTATAAAAAATAATACATGTAGGCATAACAGCACAATCAAACACTTACCGAGCAAAAAACTGTATTTAACCCTTAAGCGAAATAGTAGTAGTAGTACGAATTGGAATGTATATATTTACCTGAAACAAAAAAAAGGATCATATAAGCATATTGAGTTAATAACATGTAGGGTGTGAAACAATAGCGTACAACAATAGCCCCCGTGCAGGGTAGCGGCTTTTTTTTTTTTACCAGAACGCATTAAATATTAATTGTTAAACCAGTTCCTACATTAAATCAAAAAAATGATTTCGACAATAAGCTTCCTGGTCGTATTTCGACGGTGAAAAAAATATATAATACCCATATATATGTGTATTTTGAAATTCCTGAACGCGCCTTTGTTGGGCTATTCGACGGAAAACCACACGGACGGAAAAAAAATTGAAACCGGTTTGATGCGTCGGGTTTCTATTGGGGTCTCTCTATCCCAACGTCGAGTGTATAGGTACGGTCACGTATAAATATAATATTATACATATAAACATATAGGCATCGTGTACCCTGAAAGCAATATACCTATATATTATATAAATACAGCCTTATTATTTTCCACTATGAAGGCTATATTATAGTCGCATCGTCAGTCAGGTTGAATTCCGTATACGTATATAATACAGTTTATGGTTACGGACACATGACTCTCTGTATATTATATCCAACGCGGTCACGATGATTATAATAATGATAATGACGGAAACCAGTGGAAAAAAAAAATTTAAATGATTTCAATATCGATTTTTGTAAATGCAAACGACCCTTTATCCCGTAATTGTGTAACGCAATTATAACGGACGTTTATAATATTATTATTAAAAGTTCTAATTGAACGTGGCCCGCAGGCAGATTTTATTTTTTGTCCAAGCGCTCGTCAGGATTATTATTATATAATGTATATGCGGATACGAGATTATATACAGGGAGGGTGACTACAGTGCGGCGAGAACACGAGTGGGATGGGGATCGTGAGTTTTTTGGGTTATGTAGAGTATACACTCGCAAAGGGGCGGTCTCGGGTCGATAAGGGAGTCAGTAGCTGAGTGCATGTATATACAGCACATACAGTATTAGTGTCATGGTGCGGAGGACGTTTCGGTGGAGGAGAGAGAAAGCCAAGGATTCAATTATAACGACGACTATGCAAGACTGAGGCAGAAAAAGTCCTTTTGACTCTGTGTAATGAGTTTACATACATACGAGTATACTACACTCATTGATGAATTTAACCGGCGAAGTACATGTAGCGGAGACGTATTGGAATAATTGATAGATATCTTGACACACATTGAGTGAGGGTAATAACTTTATATATCTGTAATAAAAGGTAGTATCTAGTGTCTCACTGTATACAACCGTACATTAAAAAACACGTTATATAACGATGATAATAATAAGCGTGCAGAAACAGATTTTCTCTCGGTTTTTTGTGAATTTAGTTTTTCCGGTCGTCGCCAAAGACGACGTTTAATAGAATGCTGTAATGATATACCTCCGATACGGAGGCGAAAAGAATGAGAAAGCGGACCGAAGAGAGACCACCATTTATCGGGCGAGGTGAAAAGTTTTCCGGGTCATCGTTTATGCGGAAAAGAAGAAGTTGGACTGCTGACGACAGATATATATAATACTTATAGGTATATGAGCAATGATTGCGAGTATCGTGTATATAGTTTCAAAATTCTATCTCTCTCTATTTTTCGGCTCTCCCGCAGCAAATATTGTGAGGCGCGTTCTCGCTCGGGGTCTGAGAATATCACTAGCGCAGTTTCGGAGGGCGATGGCAGGGCGGCGGTCCCTAGCGATAAGGCACGAAGGCTGCGTGTCGCTAGCAATAAACCCGACGGGGACGTGCGAAGGGTGTGCGTGCGTGCGTAAATACAACACATCATCGGCGGCGGTGGAGGTCGACAACCCCCTCGGGTAGGTGGTGGTGGTGGTGGAGGCACAACTATATATATATTATAATATGCACACCAACGAACACACACTACTAATATGCATATTATATTATAATATATAGTATAAAGCACCCGGTATATAAGCTGAGGACGGTCTCGGGATGACGACGACCGGCTGCTGCTGTTCTTTTGCGAGGATAATATATTATACACGAGTCGACGGCATACAGTTTGAATATCATATCGTAATACATAAAAATGAGTTTACGAAACGCGTTAGGTTGAATCGTCGTCGCTGCAGTATCGTACACAACAATACACAGTTAAATGCACTCACACGCAGCCTCCGAGTGTGGAACACGTGTACAGGGTGCCCCATCGAGTCCGTCGCACCGTCCATGACTGTATTTTAGTGCCAATCGCGATAGTTTTTAATGTTCGTCGTTCTCAATAACCTCCGAAGTCGTGAAAAGTAGAATAATAATTATGGATTCCCATTAAATGTTACGTTATGGAACAACTGCAAAACGCACGAGGACAATAACTACCGTCAAGTCATGATATGAGCTGGCGTATACCAAGAAAGTACACGTGCACACACTGCGAACGAGACGGACACCCTGTATGGTACTATAGTTCGTACACACAAGCATACCCGAAATAACACGTCGTGCACCACGCGTTTCGTTATCTGATGGACAGCTGCTGCTGCTGCTGCTGCTGCCAGTATAATATACAGGGTCGAGCTGGTTTGAATATTATTATTATTAAGCCATAAGGTCGGTATTTTTTTTTTTGTCAGACGTGCCCGTATACTTTCCGAAAGAACACAGTGCATACACAGACTATATTATAATAATAATTATTATTATTATTATGGGCATACACAATAGTGCAGTATACCATTATACTATAAACTATTGTAGACTAGATAGAATCCCGCACGAAAAAGTCTAGAATTTTAACAGTATACTATTACTCACGCCAGGCTATGCATTTTGATATTATATTATACTATTATTATTGTGTTATCTGTTCAAAAATATATATACGATATAAAAAAACTTTATATATATATATATATTTATGAGCGCCGTCCTGTCTGGCAGTCCCGAGTGAACTCGAGAACTACATTTTTTTCGGTGAGTTTTGCATATTACAACGATTTTGGTACACAACGCCGGCCGATATAAACATAGACGACAGTCGCGTGCATACACTATACCAACCATAATATACGAAAGGGTATTTATACTGATCGCGGGTATCACAGAAGGGGCCATTGGTCCTTAAACGTTACCCAAACATTGCTCTTAAATTAATTATTTTTTTATTACATCGATAGTCAGTGAGTAGTTAGGTTTCGTAAAAACTACTAATAAGCCTATAAAAGCAATTAAGTCATGACTCATAAAGTCATAACTTATAAGTGTAAATATAATAACTATTGTAAGTACTGATACAATGTATCCTATTTTATATAAATGTTGTTAAGTATTATATTATGTAATCGTTATGTTATTATAAAAGAATGAGTAAGTGAAGCAATTTATGGAGCAAAGTCAATCAGTATTCACCTTTATGCGAATAACGTTATCAAGTTGTATGCAGGAAAAAACAAAAACGGCCAATCTCAAGCCCCGGCACTGCAGATCATAGATACTATGTAAGTGCTTACTATAAAACATTTTGCATACCTATTATTATTTATTATGTAGCATATTTTTTAGTATACTGGGAATAAATGTCAATTGTATCGCCAACTATATAGCCGAACGTTTTCGTCGACCTCGGAATTCCTCTGCGAACAGAGTAATATAAGTGTACTATTATACTACCTACTATAATACTTTACACTATTGTTATAGTAGGTACTTTGGACGAGCTGGCCACGGCTCCTTCCCGGTCTATGGGTAACGACAAATCATTTTACTCGTACATATAACTATAATATGCTTCACGCACTCAAACCGTATATAATATTATACGGTTGCTAAAACGTTTTGTATATAATATAAATGCGGTTCCAGCTGCAACGTACGTATACATACATATATGTTTGTTACCAAAGGTTTGTTTAGAGAAATCCATTGTCGGACGGTATTATTTCTTACAGACATAGCTACATAGAAAATTACACACCATGTGGGGAAAAATTTTACTCATACGACAAAAGGCAAACGCTGCGATCGAAACAGATTAACGTCTATAATAAGGGGATACAGGAAAGGAAAGAAAAATACATTTGTTGAAATAATATTGGATTCGAGTCTTTTCTTCCGCTGCCCACTAAATAATACATGGGAATACTACGTTACCTGTATATAACATGCAAACAGTATTCCGTCAACGTGGTATATTACTGTAAAGCAACAGCCTCGTTGACATGATGTCTATATAAAAAGTTTTCAAATTAGTTGTATATCGACTTCGACATTGCCGGGTCAGGTGAAAGTCATTTGTTTGCGCGGAAGGGAAATGTGAAAATCACAAGGAAAACGCTCTTTTCATACATACAGCTATAAATAAATATAACAATATCATATGAAGGTGAGTTCAAAATTATTTTTACAATATCGACGACGACCGGTCCGACCGACCATCCGTTGTAGACAATACCATACTCGATTAATATTGTTATTCTCATTATATTCAATAAAAAAAATTAGGTACATACATAGAAGAGTCGATGTTATAAGCACACAAATCCACAAATCCTCGCGCGTGTACACTTTCACAGCGTTTTGAACGGCATATAATAATATTAATATAACATGTATACACGCTGTGCAGTGGTGTAGGAAAACACATATACATATGTACATATATATATATATATATATATATATATAAATACGGACTTCTGCAGCAGCGGCCAACAGAATTGATGGAAAATTCGGTCCCTTCGGCCTAAATGGTAGGAGTTACGCATATATTGATCGGCGCTTACAACTGAAACGGTCCGCCGTAAATGGAAAATGATGTTGTCTGGTATATACTCCACTCCGGCGTAAATATATAACACTATGAATTTAGATCAGTATTGTATCTTTTTGTAGATCTCTGGTTCCGAAATAGTTGGTCTTCGATCAAATTTTATGAAAATGAATCGGTTACACGGTAAACGACCTACTATAATAGACGTACGATATAAATTATAATAAATACATATTGGACCGCTATAATAAAATATTGTGCAGGGTGATTTTTTTTTATAGTGACAATACAACTCACCTATGCTTATCCAACTGGTGCACCTGGTTAAAGATAATAACATTCATATGTATTTTAACTTTTAAGAATATATATAATATAAAGGGTGCTATAAAATTTAGTAAATCGTCTCTTTGACCAAAATAAATATAACTTCGGGAAAATACATACTACATATTAACGAATAACGATTAATTTAACTAGTCTAACTTACTATAGTTAGTATAACTCGGTCTATGTAGAGAACACCACGACGATACATGGATTACAGTTAATTACGAGTAATACAAGGTTTACAGTATACGCAAGACATTATAGTAATATATCTTGACACCAAGTGCATAGACTCATAGTATAACAATAAACCTAATAAAATAATATATTTTGCACTCTGAAATGCATTGTATCCAAATTATTATATTATTACTATCTTTTAAAAGTAGATAAAAATATAGTTGAAGTAATGATAATGATTAATCTATGAATAATACTATAATTAATACTATCATTGACACGTATGTATTGGTTTTGTTTAAGCGTACAGATAAAATACGACAGGAAATAAATAGCAGATAGCTCGACTATTATTTTATACTAAAATCTAAAAAGACAATCAAAGCTCTTCGTTCAGCCACAATTGTATAGGAATTATAACAATTGGGAGTATAATCTACAAATATATAATGTTTATAATAATTTCGTTTCAAATAAACATGAAATTATATATTAGGCATAATCAATAAGGAAAAAACCATGTACTTAATACAATCACGATTCCTTATATCAAACTACATAATTACAGAGTTAAACACTTCATAACTTTTAAATTTTTAATATTACATTTAATTGTATAAATTATTTAATTTAAAAAAAAATTGTTAAACATTCTAAAAATTCTAAAAATGTACACCAACTACCGATACAACATTTTAGAGAACAGGCTAATAATAACCACTGACGTTGAATCCACAGTTAAAAATTCAAATGATTATAATAATAATAACACAATCATAATGTTAAACTCATAACCACGGTCTCAGAATAACGCATAACTCTTAAGTCATAATCACACTAGTGATACTATATACGTCTTGTACAATATGTATAGTATATTAAACATTATGAATATCTATAAAAACAAAATATAATCATAAATTATCTACAAACAAAAATTTATTATCACTTTTGTTCACAAAAATTGACCTTCGGAAGGCGATAACGACACCAAACAAAATGCATGAAAGATCCCTTCAAAAAACACAAACCGAGTATGTTTTAAGGCGATGGCGGACCTTAGGGCTAGTAATTAGTAAAAGTGATAGACACATGGTCGGTCTCTCAGTGTCAGTGTACATTATGCCTTGCAAGGCATACAATATTGAATAAGCTGTTAATTGTATTAACTCTTATTTAGCTTTATTATTCACTTCTGTTTCGGTAAATTGTATTTATGCAACATGTTACAGTATTACGTAAGAAAGTGTTTCTTATTATTTCAATTTTACTTATCATTTGTTATTACCTACTTTATTATTTATTCAACGGAAACACGATAAATGCCATAATCATTATTACGTGCCCAAAGCTTCGCAAGAATTTACAGTGTGTAAGCGTGATGGTTTAGTGTCTGCAGCTTATTCAAACGTGAGTATTCATGACTTCCTTTAAAAAGAAAAGGTAATTGAATTGAAGAGACTGCAGACTTGTTAACCTTAACCACGAAGTCTAATTACGAAATAGGTAATAATCTTTTTTTTTTTAAACAAACTATCCGCAGCGTCTGTGGCTATTGGACATAACATTACATTATATGTATATATTTACGCATGACATGCATTTTTAAATGATATACAGAATAACATATTTAGGAATAAAAGAAAAAAAGAAGATAATAATCTTAATATGACAGAACTATCATGTTATAGTCTTAATATTATTATTGTTATTTCTTTCATAATTCTGGCGAATTCGACGACGGACCAATAGATTGGGATTATGTCAAGAAAAAAAACAATTTAAACTTCGGCGCCGTGATATATTATTTGAAGTCAAAATAAGCACTGAACATTTTCCGTATTTCAGTATAAATATCAGTATTATAATATAGTGCTCCTAGATAGGTGTTACGCGGGGCCGATGAAAACGAAAGAAAAATATGGAGACCAAGGCTCTTTCAAGGCGGCGGGAGTGAACCGTCTTAGACATTTGCCCTTTATAATTTAATACTATATATTAGTCCAAATAATTATGATAATTTCATTGTTTTTAAACAATGAATGGAAGAATGTGTTCCATTTCTTTGCCTACAATAGCAGGAAACTTGCGTTTTGACAAATTATCATCAGGTCGAGATGGCACTGTTTCAGTCAATTGTTCATGTACAAATGAATTTCAAGTATACTATTCAAGGACAACGCAAATGTCTTAAAAAATAAATCTAGGTAGGTGCGCAACAACCGTTCAAATACAAATACGATGTTAGGTGATATAAGTGGTATACCCTGATTATATCATGCATAAATAATAATATGTCATAATCATAAACGATTGAAATTGAAGTACTATAAGTTACAAATTATAATAATAGTAACAATAAGACAACAAACAATAATTTGTACACGTCACATTATTTTTTTTTGTTTTGAAATAAATTACACGTCACGCATCATTCAAAAATAAAGCCCGTTGAAAGTGTTTTCTCCGAAAGTAGGTAACTCGTTTGTTTTTCTTAATTATAATAGTTAAATGCACCTGCAATACAATTAACTAATTAATTGACATAAAGCGAGATTAATTTTTGTCACTTTTTAAGTTCTGACATTAAAATATTATGCCCGAGAAGACGAACGCCAGAAATAGTGTTGCACAGCACTAATAATAGTCCCCAGTTATTACGCACAATATTATAAGATTACAACTTTAAAAATAAAATAATAAATAATGTATTTAAAAATTAGAAACTCGGTAACGCTGTAGGTACAATAATATCATATTATACAATATACTGTAATAGTGAAATATGTGTGTTTTTCAGACGTCAGACTCAATTGCCGAGAATGTTGTGGGGGCGGGGGGAAATCCTGACATTGAACGTTATTATTAATTATACGCGAAATAAAGAAACGTTTCCAAGATTTAGATTTAGGTATTATAATAATAATCATAATATTAACTCGAGACAATCGAGGGACTTAATTAACATCGCGTCCTTTGTCCTTGGGAACAGGCCTCTCAGTCGTACGAATTTGTAACACTCTCAACGACCGGCTACCGACTATAACCACCGTCGCTCGGCTCGCACTCACATACCGAACACCATAGGACAGAGACCTTGGCTTGAATTCGCCGACCCGATTTTCTTTGAGAAATCATTACCAAACATTTTCAAGAAATTGTTTTTTGTTTTGTATTTATATGTACATATTATTATTAATAGGTACATATGTACATATTATTTCTAGTTCGCGAATTAACAATAAACAATCTACAAATACGTGGGTTCAGAGGGAGTTAAATACGATTTCGTTAAAAAAATATAAAACATCGTCGTAGTCGTCATGCATAATAAAACCACTGCGACAGCGACTCAAGCGGCCCTGTGCACCAAAACACGCCGAGGGAGAAATAGAGACACAGACACACGCAAAAAAGAGAGATCGTGAGAGTGGTCGGACGTCTTAAAAATATTTATTACAATCATATATTACACTGTAGAATAATGTATATATAACGATACTTGGATTCTCAGCAGCTTTGTTATATTATTATATATTATATTATAGTAGTACAGATACAATTGTAATGATTTTTCGACGCTTGCAATAACATAATATATAGGTGTTCCGCGTACGAACATCTCTACGTTGTGTAATATATCAGCTTCGATTATTACAGAGGACAAGGCCCGCGTTATTATTATGGAATAATAACGTTTTTGTTTTTGAAACTTTTACATTACGCTCCGCTCGTAATAAATAATAAGACGACTTTTGTTCGCGCGTTATTGTTCTCCCGTACACACTACACAGATATCGTGTTACACAGCGAACTCAACACTCGTGTTATGCACCATAATTAAATTATTGTATCGATTATATTATTATTATATAGCTCGGAGAACAATCGATATACGTCGTCTGTAAACGTATATCTATCGAATATACATACGCGTACGCATTACAAATAGTGGTTTTGAGATCAATGGCGTTTCGAAGGGAGAAACATCGACGAAAATTACATCAAGCGTCTCCGACTGTTGCCATAATACGCCTAAAAACCACCAAACGATCAGGCGTGTAAATCTTATGACGGTGATTACTAGGGCGAGGTGTAACAAGATGGGACACGAGAAATATGTTATTATATTATGCATATACCTAAATATTACAATACAGCATAGAGCAAGCGACGAAATTGACAATTATTCAATTATTTACATTCCATGACGATTGTTCGTATTAAAAAACGTGCGATAAAATATTATATTAACTGCCATTACAACAACAACACGCCAATCGGTCACATGGATCGATTAGCGTGACTATACACATGCACTACTATAATGTACTTAATAATATTCCATATAAATTAATTTTTTTTTTTGAATTTAAACCAAAAGCAGCCTTACTTTCGATGAATACATTTATCATTTTAATACGGCGTTATCGACATAAAAAATATATACTCGATACATATGTTCAGATTCGAGAACGACACGGGGCGGGACACGGCATAATATAATATGACAAAATTGGTTCGAGTAATTATATTATGTCAGTTGGAGTCGCTTTCTCGCCAAACTATAAACGAAAAGACGATTTCCAGACCACAGCTGAAGACGGACATACGTCGTTTGAAGTAAAATATAGTCGGAAAATCGAAATCACCTTTGGATGCAAAATGACAACAAGACATCAATTGATTAAACTAGGCATTCCAAGAGTATAAATAAAAGATCGTTCGGCTAACAACCGCCGCGGCCGTTAGAAACACCCGCTGCTCAGACATCACTAGTGATAGTTGGGTTGCTTAGCTGGTAAGTTTTCAGGCGTAGCGGACACGACAGCGCCGCGGCTGCACTACAAATACAACTACAACTACAGCAATAATAAAAAGGCGCATAATTCGGAAAATTAATGTATATTGTGTATGGTAGTTTATTTATTTATTATAATATAGTTTTTGTTTTGGCGGAACAACTTGAAATAATAATGCGAGTATGTCGTCGGCCAAAATCCGATCACGTCTGGTCGATGAAAAATATAAATTACATATTAAGGGTATAGTAATGAATTATTGGAATAAACGACGAATTATATAACTTTAATCTAAAAAACCCAACAAAGGGTCGCGGCCAGGGTCGCGGCCAGTGTCGGAATGACAGGCAATGATGGGCTTGGGCCGGTTTTTGAACAGCAATTTTTTGTTGACGATGGCTTCGACCACGTACTCGTCTGCGTCCGGTTTCTTCTTCAACACAGCAAGTGGCTTTTCGAACGTCTGAGCTCTGCCATACAGGATATGATGGCCGATGATCAATATGGGCACGCCATCTTGCATGGTAGCAAACAAGTCACCGACGTATTGGTTTTCGAGCGGCGTGTGCCGGCGGGTTTCGAGCTCACCTTGTAGTTCCAGGGCGGCCCATTCGGGTGGTGATTCGAGTCCGTCGACGTTTTCGATCAGTTTCACTAGAATCATTTTCGGTTGGTTTTTTTTTTTGGTTCACTACAAAATCAAATCAAAACGTGCCCGGTTTAACACAACAGCTAGGAAACAACAACAATCCACCGCTCTGGGCAAATACAATACATAAATAGGAAACGGCGTGTACATAGAATATAGACAGCCAGGGACTGGGACTTAATATTTTTATAAAAACTGGTGGTATTGTTATCTTCAAATTTGAACTTATCACTGCAGACAGTACATCTTTAAAATGCCACAATTTCTGTTTCTCGACATTGATTAATGAATAACAAGTTAAATAATTTAAAAACCAAATAAACCGTACACTAAAGATAATATTCGTTTTTCTGTAATGAAAAATTACATAGAAATTGGTGCCCACCATATTATTATACGTACGACGCGTCGTAACGATCGCCACGACAAAAACTAATTCAATACGCAAACAATTGGGAGGCAATGCGTATGATACCAAATTTACTGAATAGCTTGTCGATAGCCGAAAAATAATGATTGGTAAAAATGCCATAAAAAAATTCACAACTATAGCGCGGGAACGTTTATTTTGTCACACACGTCACGCAAACGAAAAGCGGTGGCGACCGATGAGTGAATATGTTGCCTACGCACAACGCCTTTAAGCGTCAAATTCCGTTTTCACTCTATCATAAAATGTAGTAAAAGCTACACGACATTGACGCATTTAACATTTATGAATCATAACGAATTTGTGTAATATAAGATAAGTCGTTTACGCAGCATTTTTACAGATATTCGGTGCATTTACATTTAAATTGCATACAAATGTGTGGAATTTACATAAATAAATACCGATTGTAATAAGACGTTAACGCCGACATACGACCAACGAGAAACTGAGGTACAGATAACTGAGGTAATCACGAAACGTATTTTAACAGCTAAGACGTTTTAAACACGGATACAAAAATAGCAGAATCGATATTAACAAAATTTCCACTGTAAAATTCATAAATAATGTAATTATAACGAGTCTGACACAAGCACATAGTCCATATATACAACAGAATTAATAAATTTAAAACCACCCAAATCGGTTTATTGCTGAACACGACAAACCACCCAACAAGGAATTAACGTGAAACACCTTTCATTGCATACATGTAAATTGCCGACTTTTTGAACGTAATCGACTGGGAAACGACTATTATTTAACTGCAATATTCCAACAAAGTACAGTTCGTTAGATGAAAAATGCAGCAAGCGCTTAAGATTTCACTAAAGGTACAATACAACTGTCACGTTAAACACGAGTTAAAAACGTATTTTTATTTTCCGCACGACTATTACGACAGAAAAACTACGAGAAACAATAAAATTATACAAGTTCATTAACTATTATAACATTATACCATTGTGTATGTTATATTATTTAATATACGTAAACGCACTTTTAATATAAAGACTTTAATACTTTTTTTTTTTTGTATATTATATATTTATACATAGTAGGGAATACATGATATTTACTAGCTATAAATATATTAGTTTTTTTTAGAGGCTCAGTCATTCCACGACCCTCTATATAAAATTACTCAAATACCCTTGGCCCACTATATTCTCTCTCGGTACAAATATAAAGGGTTGCTATCCCCGCTCGAACGTTCCATAATGAGAGAGAACTTCATACTAAATCTCAACCCTCGCCGCCCTAGGACTTTACAACTTTAATTAATTTTTTCTCTGAATATCTAAAACCAACTATTTCGGGCTCATAAAACTTCGTAGTGTCCCGTTCAACAATATGATGGCACGTTTTAATTAAATTTGATCTCATTCTCTCCTTATAATAATTATATACACCATAGAACATTTCCAACTAAATTAACAAAAATATCCATCCTGCAAATATCTAGGCAATAATTTCTGTGGTATTGTAAGCAAACAATATATTTATTTAAACATTTATACTTTTAGGTACCTACATTTATTGAATTTAAAATACAATGAATCAATAAATTAATATTTAAACTATATTTATATAGTAAAAATGGAGGGCCAATATTTTTTTCCACTTTTTTTCTTAAGAAATTGTATAAGACCACGATAACCGTCGAAAAAAATTTAAGTACACCAAAAGATGGTGTCGGACCCAAAATAACCTACGCTATTGTACCAATACATACGTCGCCGCTTAAAATCTAAAGAATATGTTAATTCCAACGACTGCAGACTAAGGAAGTACAAAAACCCAAGTTTATTCAACGAGTTGTCAATATGATATATCTAAATTGTATAAATAGTGGTTTTTAAAGCGATGAATAACAATTTAAGTAAAAATGATTTTCTAATCATTTAATATTTACTAAATCATTAACTAAGAGTTCACTAATAAATAATAATAAACCAATATTGTTATGTAGGAAAGTGTACTTAATATAAATTGATTTAACTTTGGTCAGTACGGTCCAAGCAAATATTGATCATACAGTAACTATCAGTAACATAACACTACTATAGTTATAATAATTACTTATATAATGTTACTAAATAAAATTATATTTTATTAATAATTGCAGCAGCTCTGGATTTATTAAATTCACAATTTGTAGTGCTACATAGATTTTAAAATTATATTATAAATGCACTACGCTTATTGAAGAACACGTTTAGTATAATTACAACCTTAATTTAGACCCCGGGGGGTCCAGAACCCCTTGACCCTCTCACCGCTTACTGACGCGATGTTGGGCAACAAACAACTCGAGTCATGCATACCAAGACCTTGAAATTCATACCGAATATTGACCCAATGTATTATCTAGCACCATTCCCTACCACAATGAATACAAGAATGTACAGCGAACTATAAAGACTATACCTACGCTATACCAATATAATAATATAGTCATTGTAATATTATGAAGATAGTATGTATAGGAATCCCCTTCTACTATTCACCTGATAATATATTTGCATTGTATTGCAAAAATAAGACATTACACAGTATGGATACTGTAGAGTAACAATAAGATGAGAACAAATATAATAAAATAATATTCATTGATGGCGTCATGCGTGATAATAAAAAGGAGACGCCATTAAGATAAGTTGAATAATTTTGAAACTGTTAAATTAGAAATTGTGTGTCTGATCAAAATAATCTCAACCACCTTCCAAATTGCAAAATTCTGCCTTGACTTCGTTTTCGCCCACTTGTTTGTATAACATGAACACCAATCAAAAGGAAAATATTCACTTTAAAAGTAAATATAAGGGAGTTATTTATTCTTTTGTCTTTTACTTATATGTGTATTCTTCGTGCTTGTATGTGCGTTATACTAGTTATACATATTGTCATTGCCTCACACCATATACTTACATACGGCCGTGAACACACCATGAATCACAAAATTTACTTTTAACGATCACCATTAAAACATGTTATAGGTACAATAAAGTATAAACATAAACTAATAAAAATACCACGCAGTACAGTATTCATAATATAATAGCTTATTTTTAATTGTATTAGAATTTAATGATTAAATTACTGCAAATTGAATAAGAATTATCAAGTCCTAACTTCAAAAGGAAGTCAAAATATATTAGAAACATTTTAATTCTAGTACCGGTCACACTATGCTACTATAGTTTAAATTCAAAGATTTTTTTTAAATTTAGTCTATGATAAAATTAGGTTACACTGACAATGGGATTTTGAATAATAAATAAATTAAACTAGAAATTAGAATATAATTGTTTTTAGGTTAAATTAAAGAATAAATTAGAAAAATAAAGTGAACTGAATTATGAATCATTGAATCTGCAATAATGAAAATTGGTTATACATTTATTTTATAGAAAATAATCTATTAAAAATATACTCATAAGTCAAAAGCTATAACACTAGATAAAGACAGTATTAAAGTTCTTTAAACGTTATAAATTAAACGTGTATAGAATTTGGTTTACACGGTAATGCACTTGGTAAGTAATTATATTTTATGACGCATAAATCAGATATGATGATAAATCGGTGAAGATCTGAGTACTCATTAGTCACTCGTTATGAAGTATAAAGCGATATGCTATACGATAAATATTCAAAATAAAAGTAAACCCATTGAGGGGTATTATAACGGACTTTCATAGGTTGCAAACACAACTCGTGTATTTGACAGTTATAATTTGACTAAATCCACACGATTAGTCAGGTAGACCATTCCCAGGATCTGTTCATATTAATTGAAAACTCAATTCTTCGAGACCAAATATCTGTGTTGGTAAAGACATTTTCGTCGACTCATGTCACTTTGACAGCATTACCAACATATGAATGTCATCCTTGGCAAGGTGGCGAATAACGAAAAACAAACACTGCAAATATCAAAAACCAAATATTCGTACCTACAATGGTACTGTTCTCACGACATTTCCCATTACATGATGAGTATCTACGAAATACATGTCGTAATCTACACGATTCTTAACCCCCACAGCAAAATTTAATTCCTTCAAGTAAAATATCATCATCAATTATATTTGATATAATTGGCCATTGACTAGTTATTTCAATTTTGAAATAATAGTACCTACAGTCTTATCCAAAAAGAAGAAATTGAAGGAATTTAGTTTGGTTTAACATAAAATGTTTTATTATCTTTCTGCGAGTAATAACTTTTAATAACTGAGGAATAAGATACATAAAATTAAAATTAAATACAATTTTTTATCTTAAATTTAATTTTCGATGCCGGTTGAAGTATTAGAAATTTAGAAAATTAAGTTTTTCTGCCCAGAGGACAATGAACGTTTTTTTTTCAACCGGCGGTCGGAAAAGTGAGAATCCGCGCTACGCAGCGGTCGACAAGGTTATACTCGTACTTACTGTCCAAATCAGATAAATATACATTAGTCTATATCAATACTGGTTAGGTTAAAGGTTGGGTATACCAGTTGGGTTACTCCCGTACTGTTCTATATGAAACAGTTTGGCAGAAATCTAGATTTTGAGAACAGGAACAGTTCATTATGGATTACCATTACAAAAAATAGTATGTGTGCTGGTACGGGAAGGTAATTACAGTTTTAGCAGAGTTGCAGCCCTAAGGTGAACTGGTGAACATGTAAAAATACCATGCCATTTGCGATAATTTTGTTTAGATATGTTTACCATTTTACTGCTTTGGTTATACAAATTCAAGCATACTGAATTCCATTAAACAAATTAACATTTGATTTTAATTTTAGTCTCATGTAGTCATGTACTTATATAAAAATGTATTCAATTACTTATACATAAATAATCTTAGTTATTATAAAAAAACTGGATCTACACTATATAATTAATTTAATGTTTTGTTGCAGATTTCAATTAAGATGCATTTTACATGTACAGCTAAATACCCAATAAAATATTTAAATTATAGAAAAACTTCTTTTGTATGTGTTTAAATTTAAAATATAATCAATGTTTATTGTTTTAATTTTAAGTAATTGGTCAAAGCGTTTATTACCATGGCACACTACTAAACTAAAGTTTGAAGACCTTTTTCTATTGTAAAAATTAAGTTATCATCATGACAAGACGTAATGACCTCGTAAAAATCTTAATAGTACGAAGATGACGTAGTGTAACCTAGACAACAAATAGAACGGTGCTACCAACAGAAATAGATATGTATACAGACATATTATGTAAAGCTGCAATTATCGTTCAGGAGTTAATATTATCACAATTTGGCGACTAATCAACAATTTAAACAGCGGGCAAAAATAAAAATAAAGCAGTCAATATATAAGTAATTGAAAGATCCTCGAAGGGAGCAAAACCTTTCTCTTAAAAAACTGTAAACATTAACATTATGAATAAATACATCCGGTGAGTCATTCCGGTTTCAACATTGAGATTATTTCCATATAGTAGAGTAGGAAGACAAACATCGATTGACACAAGATGACCTCCTCGAAGTCATATTTAACTCCGAAAAAATTGTGTGTTTTTTTAATAACCGACCTCGTACAAGTATTATCAGTAGCACTGTAATAATATAGGATGCCTGGTGGTTAGGTCATTGGTTACAGCCAAAGCGATTTATGTAGCAAACAAATAAAATACAGACGGTACTTATATTATACCTTACGTTGTATGTTTTCTCGCTGAAGCACACACGCGTATATATTATTATGTTTGTTTCACAACATAAATACACATACGTTGTCAATGTAACGTTCATTGTTGTTAGCTAAATATACATTACAATTAACTTTGAGGAAATGAGCTATTGGCAGTTGGCACTTTATGTTATAAAGTAAAAAAAAAATAAAAACGAACATTATTCAAACCAATGAACTATTGCTGGAATGATTATGGAATTAATGCAAGACAACAGTCAAGACATATTATAATTTTTTATTGTTTTTCCTTATACAAGTTTTTTTGCGCGTGCGGTTTTAGACGAACCGGGCACAAAGATTTTTCAGTTTGGCAACGTTGCGTTTTATTAGGCAGTACAAAGAATTCGCTGGAGGCAATATAATGTTACACAGAATAAGCAGCAACAACAACAACGGGTAATAATAATGAAAATAATAATAGTATTATAATGTAGATATCCTAATATAGTAAATAGTAATATGACTTATGAGACCGGCGATATTTATTATCATAATATAGAATTATTATACATTTAAAGATGCGACAAACGTGAAAATTACAAAATTACTATGTCATTAAATACGAATTTTGTAAATATAAAATAATTAAACTTAATTACCTATATTATTCAATACAATACATGCATACTACATAAAGTTATAATATAATATAGTAATATACCATATAAATGTAATATTGGGAAAATACAATAACTAATAAACAAATTCCTTAAACCTAGACAGTTGAGACCTAGTATCAATGGTGATGTATTAATTAATAATGATGGATTTGAATCTACAATTTGTTTTACCAAAAAGGATGTTCTGATAATAACTATTTATTGAAAAATTAGGAGAAACTAAAATTGTATTTTTTACAGATTTAATTGAAGGTTGTTAACTTCTTTCTAAATTGAGATAAGTGATTTCTGATAGCTTTATAAATGCTTCAAATATTGAACAAGAAGTCATATAAAATATTAATATTTTCATAGTGCTAATGCCTAATAGATATTAATAATATTGTAATTTTCATCAGAGTTTAAACAATAATAAACAAAATATTTCAGAATATATGCATTACTTACCATATATTAATCATAATTTTTTAAGTTTTAAATACTTATGGGTTAGAGTTCACTAAAATATACTAAAAAATAATAATTTGTATTTGTATAGTCTACATACTAAATCAATTTTACACGCCTAAAACAGTTTTATCCCTACAGAAAATCTACCTCAGAGTAGAGTGGAGTAAGCAAATACAAATTAAAATCATATAAGTCATGGATATAATAAGTATACATTTAAGTAAATTATCGATTACCTGTAAATGAGCTGTGATAAATATAGTAAATACTATGTGATACAATTGGTGTTGAATACATATTATTAAGATTTTATATTTTTTAATAAAATTATAGATCATAAAAACCAAATAATCATTTGACTCATTAGTTTTTCTCTGTCTTGCATAGATAAAATAATGTATTATTAACCTTGTCTTACAATTATTATGAGTATATTGAACGAATAAGGGCGTGAGCAAGGATGTGACCTTCCGTTAATATTATTGTGACTTTCATGTGAGATTATACATTATCAGGCGTAATGGTAATGAATATAATGTCGTTGGATTTGTTTAACGGCAATTTCAGCCTTGTCTAAAATTTAAGAGGAAGATAAAAATGTCAACGTACTTCACTCTTGGCTTAAACATTTTATATTTAAATTAAATTTTAAGATATAAATATTTAAAAGACTATAAAAGTAAATATAGATTTTTTACCTCAGCACATTAAATAATGAAAACGTAGGATTCCATTTAATAAAAAGTAAATCTACATAGGTAATTTAACTGATTTTGAACACGCACACATTTAAAATACAATTTTAAAAGTCCAAAGTACCTATTAGTAAACCTTATATAATATCAGCATGCCATTATAATATTAATAAATATGTATACAATTTGTTAAATTATTTTAACTATATGGGTTAAATGTTGTGAAGGCTATGTGGACAACGCCAACAAGTCTGGAAGGCATTACCCATTGTCCCAATCTTGTTTTTAAATAAAAGCCATCGAATGAAATATTTATCTACGTCGGAGAAACAAAAAAATTACTTTTATTGGTACCAATTGTCGATACAAAAAATATTTGACATTTCGTTTCGGTTTAATTTATAAAATATGATTAAATTATTAAAATTATTTGTAACTCTCTAAGTCATAACCTCATAAGTTACAAGTGCCTCATATGTTATAACTTTTAAGTTATAACTTAAATACCTAGTTTAATTATAAGGAACACTAAAAATCTATAAAATAATATTAAAAATAAAAGAATAACAATTACGAATTAAAACCTTAACGTTTCAAATAATACTATTTTTATGTGGTTTACGAGTGTTCAAAATGAATGGCCTACCGGTAAGAAATCGTGAGGCGAATCGAGTTGAGTTTATGATGTCCCATGCGCAGAGTGATAGCGTATCTGTCTACTACAGCAGTAATCGCACGATCCAGTGACGACGGAATCTAACGTTTCAGTTGGAGCGACACCAAACGTGCACAACACTGCAGGTGTTCCTGCACACGTATTAATAATAATTAAACCCGATCTCGCTATAATGCTATATTATTATTATATTCCGTTCAGCGCTCGCGGTACGACGACACTAACGCACGGCGACGTCGGCAACGAGCGTTATTCTGGCACACCGTTTACAGTGCACGAGCATGATCGTCGAAGAAGACCTCTCGGATCTGGCGAGGGCGACGAGGCGCACACGAGGAATACACAGTACGTGATACTATACGGAGCGTAGTGTAGTAAACAGAAGTAAAGACTAACGTTGTCATAAGTCGCGTGTCC
Organism: Myzus persicae; assembly: GCF_001856785.1. Classification (NCBI taxonomy): domain Eukaryota; kingdom Metazoa; phylum Arthropoda; class Insecta; order Hemiptera; family Aphididae; genus Myzus; species Myzus persicae. The sequence continues at coordinate 22,810 of NW_019102926.1, read as the reverse complement.
TGCGTGTGCGTAATAATATTATGTTATCCGGAATAAAATCCATCCGGGGGTCAAGTCGTCGCGAAATTATTCGTATCGCAGACGCTGCGCACACACACACAATCGCGGGTGCAAACTGACAGCCAGACTCGGTCGCGATAACTTCTCGGCAGTCGCGTGGTCAAAACTGGCGATGATGTCGTTCTGCGTGTACGCGCAGTGTCCTAGCTCGAGGAACCCCGCACTGGTTCGTATACTTACGGCGGTGGTCGGCGTTAACACACACACACACACACACACATACACACATAGGTGGGGAGCTAATATCTGGGGCTCTAGGTCAAGGGCGACTACACACAGAGCATAAGTAGCCGTGTTCCGAGTCATCGCAATCTGGACGTCCCATTCGAGTATTATATAATAATGACATTCAGGGTTAATTCTTGTGCTCGCAAGTGCAACACGTCACCTGCACTCGTTGCATTCGTCGAATATTTGGTTTAAGTGCGCTTAGCAGTTCGTAAAATGTTTAACACTCATACACATACACATCGTCAATACACCCCGTAGGTGTAGCATGTTATGTTACCTTGTTGTGAAAATTCATAACATTATTTATAGTTGAATATTTTTTAAATATATAATATTAAATACTAATGGTGTTATTACCCTTTATTCGAACCAGAAACAACTTCAAAAAGTTGATTTTGCCTTATTCAAAAACATTTTATAATTAATTATTTAATACAAAATAATTAAAGACGATTGGAAGGTAATAATAAAAATTATTTTTTATCCTTCTTTAAAATACCTATCAATAGCTCGAATTTTGATTTAATTAGTTCTATTTCGACTGAACATTTAAAGTTCGGTTCGTATTACTTATCGGCTATCATAACTAATAATAACACTAATAACCAAGAGGAGAAAATAATAATAATGATAATATGCACACGCGAAGAATGAACAACATTGGTGTCAGTTAGACAAATTATATATATTTTCATATTTTATTTTTGTCGTAATTAAATTACGTTAGTAATATAGGCATTATTTACAGAAAAAAGGAAACGATCATAATATTGTTTTACTCATTTTTCTATTATTATAATTATGATGTATTCATGTTGTGTAGTGAACAATAAATATTATCATTATTCATTATCATAAATTACTTTTTATTTTAGTGTTTAAAAATGTTAAACACAACAATTTTAACAATCATTTGCTTTAAAATGCACCATATCAACAATACGTTGTATTGTTGCGATCTAAATTTAAAAAAAAATGAATGACAAGCATATTAAATTTGATTTCGTTTTTATCACGTTTCTTACCTACGTTTATGATAACATTTAATCAGATCGAAATATACATAAGTATTACAAAGTATACATATATTTTATATTACCATGTTGTTATCTTTTTATTTTATATAAATTACCTACTCATACTGCAAGTTCATTCTATAATCGATATTAATGAAATTAAAACTTAAGGTGCTAACTATGACGTTAACATGCAGAGTAAAAATCATAAAGTATGCATTTATTTATATGTATTAAAAATGTATACCAAACTAACAAAAATAATTAATAAACATTTAGATTTTACATCTATTGAACACAATACTTATTTTTTAAGAAGATTGTATAGAGGTGAAGATTGTAAATTTTGAAAGGCAAAAAAAATGTTTTTTGTAAGTTTAGAAATATTATTTTCTCCTACTGAGAATTGTACTGTGATAATTTTAAATAAGTACTTCGCTAACTAATTAATTCTCATTTTTATTGTTAATTTACGTATTATTTAGATTAAGGAAGAGGAAATAGTTAATTTATCTCTAGGTAAGTGTATAAAATATGCAAATGAAGTATTGAAATGCAACTAATAACAAAATATGTCTTTTAAGTTCTAACTTTTAAATATATAGTCATGTGGTCTATGAAATCAATTTGATTTCAAATCCCAATGATAATGCATATTGCATACCCTCAGTATGAACATACAAATATATACACACTTCCGGTATCTAGTAATAATATACTTATAATATAAAAAAGTAATAAATAAGAATAAATAAAAAGTTTATACAAAAGTATAAAACTATCTGAAATGATATTTAAAATAGCACGCATTATATTAGGCATTTTAATGCAACGTAATAATGTTCTACGAACTTCGTTAATATAAGTTAATATACTTAGGTCGGTTAAAAATGTATTAGAATTTGTATCTTTTATTCAAATTTGAAATTGAATTAAAAATGAATAAACTCCTATTTCTGGTATGTAAATTATTATATTAAGGTAATAAAACAGTATTTTAATATTATCAAGGACATTTAATTCAGATTTATTGTTTGCAAAATATTGATATGGGAAATATAATAGGTAACTGATGTCCCCATTATTTACGACCTTTTGTGAGATTTACATAAACACAAAATATTTATTATTTATTTATTTGTCAGTCGATATACTAATTTTATCATATCATTTAGATTCAATAACAAAAATATACTAATGAATAATTGTAAAATACCTAAATATTAAGTCCATTTTCATTTTAAAGTAATTAAAATAAGTTAGATACACACAAAATGATTATAACTTGTCACTTATAAGTTTTCTTAAATGCATTTAGGACGTGCTTTGCCCTTGAAAAGGACGGAGTTATTCATTGCTTAAAAAAAAAATGTTTTATGCATTCATTTATTTACCAATGGTCGATTTAAATCTTTAAACAATCACGATGCAATATCTTCCTTATAATTATTTTAACAATTATATTTAATTAAGTGATTTTTATAGAACACGAATGTCTAGCTTCCTATAAAAGATTAAATAAATAATTAAATTTTAATCTTTCAATTGTATAAGTAAATGAAAAAAGAAATGCATACTATTGTCTTGTCATAGATACAATAATTAGCTAAAGAGCATACAGTAATTAATCATGTACGTATTGATAACACAATGGTCTTATAATTGAATCATTTCACTAATCATACGGAAATTCAAATCAACAAATTCACTGCATCAATATAAAAAATAAAAATAAAACTATTACTATATTCAAATAAGCATAAGTCTACAGAGGATATTGGATCACAAATTGAACATGTATAGAACGATAACCTTCCTACATTACAATAGTATATAAGTACCAAATCCTAAACATCAAGTCATAAATATTATTAAAAAGCTTATGATAGTTACAAATGAATAATTTTTGATAGGTTATAGTTAAAGTAAATTGCAGTAGGTACATAGTTAATAATTAATATTTGTCGCAGTCGGGGTCATTATCGCCTCCGCGCACGCACATCGGAAGTAAATTGACCTTGCAAAACACAAAACCCGTTATTAGGAAGGTGACCAGTGATCACCAGACTATTACTTGGATACAATATATCCAAACATTTTTCATATTTATTGTACTGAATAAACCAATTAAATTAAAATATGACTAAAAATATAGACAAACGATTAGTCTGACAATACAGACGTTTTCAATTGTTTAAAAGTCATAATTAAATTATTTCTAAAATTGAAACGTAAATAATTATTTAAGTCAGCTACAAGTAAATGAGCCAAAAATCTATGTACTATATATTATATTAAGATTTTTATTGGCCATGAACCTACCCACTTTGTTGTTCATAGACTTAAGTAGCTCATAATATTTATTATTTATTGTTAACCTTAAGACTTATTTTTAATAAATAAAATACACTAATGTTCTCAGTGAAAATAAACAAATAAATAATGTGTTGTTCGAGACATTTTTGATAAAAGCTAATCTAAATTTCATTAATTTTAATAAAAAATACAACTGTACCTATTTAATATTACTAATTTAATTATTTCATGTCAAGTAATACATAATTGTATTCAGAAATGATATACCATTATTAATCATTATACTTCAAACTGATTTAATAAAATATTTTAAAAAATAAACAGGGTAGTCAGAAGGTCGTGTTAAAAAAATTTGAGTCCGATTCTAATGAAAACTTGATATTTAGTATTTTCACATCAACTTTCGTTTATTTCAAACTTATATTTTTTTTATAGCGTTTAAACTTTCAATACCTCCGTAACTCTTATAAGTTATAATCGTATATAAGTAGTAGGTAAATAACACGATGTATATATTTGAAAAAATCAACGATTACAAGATACTAAAATACTCAATATTTATTCAATCCTATGACCGTTTATACATTTTCATAGTTATTTTGCTTCAAAGAAAGAAATATAATACACAGTTTACCATCATACTAAGCCAGAAAAAATCACTAGGTATAGACGGTATAGTATAAAATAAGATTTTATTGTTACAAAGGCTAAAAACCACAAGACTCATATTTATAAATCCACATATATTGAATATCACACTGTAAGCCTAAACGATAAAAGTACACACAAAAACAAATATATGAACGCTAAATAGCAAATACCTATAAGCGATATAATAGGAAAATATAATAAGACAATCGATTTATTTGAAACTAATTATTGGCAGTTACAACATGGATTCAATTTACCCAGTCAAGTAGTATACTATCTACACCTACACCGAATAAATTATAATAATATGCAAACAACATGACGTGCCAGATACAACCCACAGACAAAATGGAATAAATAATTATTTGAATGGGACTGATTTTTTAATTTCGTGTAAAAAAATTAATTTAACCAATAATTACATGTACAACATATATATTGCATAATATTTCAAAGTTAAAAGCATATTGCTATAATAGCAATACGTATCATTCTTTAAGTTCACAATCAAATATTTATGTATAAACTAATTTTCAATTATATAGGAATAGGAACTTGACTAACAACAACTTCATATTGTCTATTCAACAGAACATGCTATGTACAATATTTTATACATATTTAGATAAGTTACTCATTTAAACGACTTCAATTGCGTAGGTATGTACTACTTTTAAGTTAAAAAATAATGCATAATCTTAAATGGAATAACCACATAAAATGTGTAACAAATAAATTAAGAAAACTTATGTATGCATTTAAAAATTTAACAGATATCTTAGAACTTATGACAATTAGAGTAGTGTATCAAGCATTAATAGAATCCATAATCAATTATGGTATTTCTATATGGGTAGTTACGAATGGTTACAACTATAGATCTATTAAACAAAATACTAAATAAAATACCAAAAATTATCCTAAAAAAAACTCAAGGTACCACACAAAATATTTATACAACGATATGAATGTACTACCAATAAAAAATTATTTTATAAAGCGCGGTACTTTACGTAATTAAAAATAACCTTACTTTTAAAACTCAACACGGACATAATACTAGACAAATAACTAATATCTAAGTACCTACTATATACAAAAAATCAACACAATCCACATACCTACTCATATTTAAAATTTACAATATATTACCTTTAGAAATTAAACATAGCAACTCTTTTAAGATACTTTTAAAAAAAATTACACTTTGGCTATTACAAGAACAAAATATAGACAGGCTAATGACATATGTATAGGATTACGACATTACTTATTATATTAGCTAGAAGGTTTAAGCAATTATTGTTAAATTTAGTTTTATATTACCATATTATATCGTATTAATAACTAAACAATGTTTTGCATAATACTAAATTATAGTATTATATAAACAAAAAAAGAAAATATGTATTTATCTATATTAATATTCCAGTCATGTGAGAAATGTATATTACAAATTGTGAACTCATGGGCCCCCACACGAACATGTTCAGTGGGGCCGATTATCTTCTTGAAGAATAAATATAAAAATATATTATTAAAATAATACAACGATGATTAAATAAACATAATCCTTAAAATGTGTTGCATACGTATTTTTACTAACAAAATAGTTGATATTATCTTGCTATATTACGCAATAATTAAATTATTCCATTTTTGCAGTTTCCAATAACTAACATTAAAATATTAAACGTTCATTTTTAATGAAACATTTTAATTGAAAAATAATTAGCCAATGGTTTGCTTAAAGCTTAAAATAAAATCGAATTAATTGAGAGGATCTATTAATATCTATGATTTAGACTATATAATGGTGGATACGCTAAAAAAAAATGCGATATAATTTTTCTTCGACACAACGAGCACAAAAGAAACTATACAATATACACGGCAGTGCAAAATGAGAACTGAAGAAGAAAACCTTGAGTGACCAAGGTGAGCATGAATGCACTACTATTAACTTCCACAATATTATACATCAGAAATATTAGGTATATAGGTATTATTACATATGTAATTAATAACATCTAGTTAAACATACGACCATCTTCATCTTTACTGTATGCGGAAATAAAATGGGTTTTTATTTGAAATCAAAATAAATAATTACAAGTAAGTTGTACTACTTCAGTTTATAAAAAAACATTTTATTGGTATCAATCGCGTGGTGATTACTCATTAACATGCATTCAATTATTTACATTTGCATAATGTCCAATTATTTTGTTTAAATATCTGGTACGGGGAATTCCTTTCTAGCCTCTATAGAATTTGAGCAGTGGACGATAATATATTAATAATATAATATTATGCTTGACTGTCGACTACAAACTATTTTATATCTGGTCTCACTCGTGTGCCTGAATTATCATCAGCTAAAAATTTATAGGATCGTAAATTTATAAGTTGTAATAGCTGTTAATAACAGACAAGTGTATTAATTGATTTATTGATTGTGTTTTTTTATTTCAGGAATTACAAAATATATGAAAAATAAGAATACCTAATTAATAACATATAGTATAAACGCGTATCATGTATTGGAACAGTAACAATTGATCTAATTCAAAATTTGTTTCGTAAAGTAGTAGTAAGTATTAAAATATATATAATTTCTTGAAAATATTAGTACACACAATTGATTTAATAAGTTAATAACTTATACCTCACATTACTATTGAATTATAGTCTATAAATACTCCTAATAATACAACCACCTATTTTTATTTTCCATTATTAAATATAACTGTACCTATCACCCTATTCTTAGGTTCATTATAAAAAATATTTCCATATTTTTAAATGAAAACAACAAAACAATATTTAGAAAGAAATGTTCTGAAAATTAACTTGACCATTATTATTCTACATCACAAATTCACAACTTATTTTTAAAACAATATTAAAATTTCGAAATGTTTCAATAAACATAATAAATACAAAACAGCAATTAAATACCTAACAAAATAGGAATAAGTTATTTGATATCAGAGTTTAAAACTAATTGCAATACACTAATATACAGTATTGCATGTTGATCGATGCACCTACAATCTACATGTAACTTCTGACGTCATAAATACTCAAAGATAATAATTGAATGAGGTATTATTATACATATTATTATGATACATGGCGTTTTGTACAAAATAAATGGATAATTGAATTTCTATAACTACCATGTGAGCATTATGTTTATCAGTGTGCTTCACATAGTAGATAAGTGTATTGTGATAATAATACAATATACTCTAAATGTTATACGTGTTTATGGTAATATAAAAAAATACTGTGAAAACAGAGTATAACGTAACATAATACTATACAGAATATGTATATAGTTGTAATAAAATAGGAACAGAAGAATAAAACAGAAAAAAACAGCACGTGCATATTACAAACTGTTCAAAATAATACTTATCAATAATCATCTAGACATCTAGTGGAAGCCTTAACGATTTACATACCTATCTCGATGTTACTCGATTCTTGAATTCATATTATGGTATGAAGTATGAACTGACAACACAACTACGTCTCATTATTGTGCAAACCGACGTCAGAACGTATTTTTTTTTTAGAATTTTTATTTACACGTGATTACTTAAACAACTGTTTTGAACGTGCTTCCTCGCATGTATATTGTATATTGTAATAACAATAGACACTGGCGTAAAATCCGTTTTGTCCGTTCCCGAATACACGCGTAACCTAGGATCATTTGTTTAAGGTTGGTGACTCGTGAAGTCTACAAATACAATGACTACAGCATAAAATACAAATGTTAACACATACATACGACGAAAGCCATGAACACATACACAATGACGTACCTACATGATGTTTCGATCATGGTTATTATATTATTATTATCATTAATTTATTACTATACAGTCATATAGTATATTATATTAAATTCTCTGACGTTCCAACCACTGTCGGATTTTCGTGTTGTAAGTAGTAGGTTACCCATACAGTTACATTATTACATTTTCAAATAAATTTCGCGTACCTTTCGTGTGGTGTGGAATCGGAACTAGTAGGTACAACGTCGGTTTGAATAAAACAATATGAGATATTTTTGTTGACGGTCTCGCTCGTTTTGAATGGTTTATTACGATACAGTTTTCCAACAGCAACAGAAACAACAATAACGAAGGCGCACTGAAGTGATGGGGGAATGACCGGACGACGAAAAATTAAAAAAAAAAAGAAGTTCTCCTCTTCTTTCTATTTATTAATAATATTATTGTTATAAATAAATAATATTAATGTAGACATTAACAGCGACGAAAATACAACGGCAGTGGCGACGATATCGATAGTAAAATAATGACAACAGGACCAGTTAAATCACGTACGGAAAACGCGCACACGCAAGAAATATTTTGTGCACCACACGGACGGCGTCGGTCGACGTATCAACCGGCTGTCGGCATTACTCTGCGGCTCAACGAATCTGCGCGGCCGCCGTTCCTTCATCGGGCGCGCTTTTGCTCGTGTACCGCGCGCGCACAGGTGGTGGTACAACGTCGGTTCAACGCGACACCAAGACGTATGTAGTAGTGGTGGTGGCTGAGGCAGCGGCGGCATAGGCACAACAATATAATATTATAGGCACGATAAGGTCTCCTTCCTGGTGAAGAACAAAAAAACGGGCCAACGCCGTGCACAGGTGAACCATATCGCTCAGCGCTCGGGCAACACCCGGGGCCGACTGCCTAGTATTACCGGTTTCTACGGGCGACGACGTGTATTATAATAATATACGTAATAATAATATATTACAATAATAATGCGATAGGTGTAATCTTAAATTCGAGTATTCGACGACGATTTTTTTCTATTGTTTCATTTTCCCTAATCGACCCCCCTTCCGAGTTCTCTTCTACTCCTCTTAACTCTTGTTTCTCGACACCATCCACATGATGGATACACGTTTTTTTTTTATTCTGAGCAGAGCGATGAATGTATGATTTCAGTATGATGTAGGTTTTTTTTAATTGTACGTCGAATGTCGATACGACAAGGTGGAAAAAATGATATGGTATTAAATTTTGATAATACAATAAAAATGAACATGGAAAATGACAGTTACCACCCTACACTGCAACTTTATTTTGTTGGAAAACAACATAGATAATAAAGATCTTTATTATCTATGAAAAACAATACAAGCAATGAAGCAACCCATTCGCGTTTCATAGTAAGGACAATACTCGTACAGTTTATGTAGTGAAGAGATGACTATTATAATAACAAATTTGAATACAGCGTGAAATGTACCAAAATGTGCATGTGTGTATGATAGCAATCGAGCACTATTTTTGAATTTTAAGGCCTAATTTTCTAAAATTTGATATTAAAGGTAAAACATCAAATTCAATTCAGTATTTATAAAATAATTAAAATTAAATTGAAAAAAATGTCCTGATCAATCAATAAATAGTGTTAATAAAACTGTCTTCTGATGCAGTATGACCAACTCAATACATTGCCCATTTTGACATTTATTATTGTTACAAGCCTATCTCGACATTGGCCACGTATTATTAAGATATAATTCATAATGCATTCTAAACCGCGAAGTTGACCATTTAGAAATCATTTAAGCAAATTTATAAATATAAGTTATACTAACAGTATGTGCAAATTAATATTATTATCAGGTTGTAATAAAAAAGTTAAGTTATGTAATTATTATAAGTGTTTATTGTGTACTTTAGTTCTTGGCAAATGCCATATAATATTAATAATATTAACCATCTATCAAAAAGGCCAATATCAAAATAATATTAATACATTATTTGATTTAGCAAGACACAAATGTTTCGTTATATTAAGAATAAAAAAAAATTTGCCTATCATATATATAAAATTTAATTTCCTACACAATAGTGTTCTTTTTTGACGATATTCCACCTAGCACCAAACCACAGAAATATAAGTCTTAACATTCTTCAATAACATCGTTATGAGTGTGGCTACATGACGTATCTGTATTTATTACATTATATTTTCTTAAAAATTGGTTATTGACAATATATAAACGTAGGTAGGTAGTAGTTTTAGACAATATAATAATAGAAATTAATATAAATACATAATATGGTATGCATAATAGAAGAACTTAAGTCCACATGTAATAATTTTTCTGAATATACTAAATCAACATATTATTGTCTAATAATTTAATAAGCCATAGATAATAGACTTGTCATAATCTGAGGTTGGGCAACTGTCTCCTCAGATATTCAACTATGTGTGTCAATAGTGCTTTTTTACCTTATAGATTTTTAGTTTTAACATGGCCCCTGCCCCCCCCCCAAGAATTTACCCTAGATTACACCTATGGACTTAGTTATAGTATATTTTATCAAAAAATAATCACCTATGCATTTTAAGACATGTTTAGGCAACAGTAGTTCATTAATTTCATACACTTATGCTAGGTATTCAAATGTGTATCTATTTTGGAAACTTTTGTAATTATTATTTAAATTACTATATAATAATTAATAGTAAAAAATAAAATAAAAATTGCCTAATAAATTTAAGCAATTAATTAGAATGATGTTTGATGACATTATCAATAAAACAAATTGCACAGTTTGCGAGTATAATGTTGCAGCGTTTTACCTCAAAAACATGACTCGACTATAGTAGTAAAGGGGATAATATTGTCAATGAGTTTCTAATAGTCTAATAAAAACTTAATACCTAAATACGACGACCTCCAGAAATATACTTGTGGCCTGCCGTGCTCAACACAGAAACACGGGAGGGGGAGGGGGGATATTAGCTTATTATTGAGCAATTATTAGTGGAAACAGTTGTTAAACAATAAGCCATTGTAGTAAATTTAGGCAATTAAACTTGTTGATACATGCAAAATATATTTATTAATATTAATGTTAGGCAATATACGTTAAACCTGTTTGAATTGTTTTTTAGCATTAGCATACGTTTAAAAACAGGTCAAATCCACGGGGGTGGGGAGAGAAGAAATTAAAGAAAATTACTATAAATTAGTAAGAACGCGGGCCTGATATAAAAACCAAATATCAGGTTTGCTAAATGGACTTATACTGTATAAAAATGTTTTGCAGATTAATAAAATTTATAAATAAAATTTATATTAGATAATACAATATAATAACACTAAAATGTAACTAAATAACAAAATTCATAGCAGGTTAGGTTAATAATATCATATTGCATTTTATTAGCAGCATTTAGGTGTATATTTTAAAATGTCAATCCAGTAAGTCTACGCTCAGTTGTTCAGTAAACTGCTTCTATTAAAATGTTCTCGTTAAATATTAAAAACATCACAAAAATGAATAAACACTGTTTAAATGAATATTCTGATTTCAAATAAACGTAAATAGTAAAACAACAGTAAGCAATGACCACCGATAACAAGCACGTATACCACCAAAAAATATAAACGTGTAATTATTGTAACGTGTTAATTAAATTCTTTTAAGTAAATAAGTGTGTTATATTTATGACCAATTGTATGTAGACTAATTAACAAATAATTTATGCGTAAAATAGTTGATATTTAAATTAAATTAACTATAATAATAAGAAATTCTTAAAAATCTGTTATAAACTATAACTTTTTAAATTTTCTATAATCTTTTAGATTTACTCCAGGTTATATTCAAACTTTATAAATGAAGAAATACTTATTATTAGCAACCAAGATCGTGTGAATATACGATGTTATTTATATAGTATTGTTACAACTATTACTAACAACAATGTGTTGAATATAATATATTTCATAAGTGTTAATTTTAGTTGTCCATTGTTACGTGAGAATACATTTGTCTATAGGCGCAATCATAGGTCATCTAGGTTAAGTCAACAGACGAGTAGGACGGATACATTTTTAAGATATATTTAAATTTAAGCATTGTAATCAAATTATTTTACAAGTAAGTGAAGTAACTGTTAAGAGTTCAATACAATTTATTTTATAAATAAACAATATATTATAAAGAAGAATGATACGTTTAAACTTTAAATATAAGTTTTACAAGTAATTTGCATTTTTTTCTACATAAAATTCAATAATAATTTGAAAACTAAGAAATTATTTGATATTACATCATGGTTTATATAAATATGATTTTTTATTTAACTAACAACATACAATTGTTATATTTTGTCTGTCAAGTCTCATGCTTGTTTTATATCAAAAACCACTTCAGCCCGACGAATGATTCAACAATTAAAATAATTTTTTACATTGGTACTTGCGTATTGCAATTTATCGTTAAAACTATTATGGAATTAAATGCTTAACCTTTTAATATGACAACTAAATACAATTAAGAAAAACAGCCAATAATAAACAGTACCTAAACATTTATCAGGACGTTTACCTACAAGTATTAATCCCCGTCTTACTAACACACAACATGACAAATGGTAACGTTCAGAAAACCGTTTGAATTTACCTATTGTTACATTAAAAAAACAGAATATTAGATAAGGCCTCGTAGTTTAAAAAAAAATATATTTACCTTAAAATGTATGTACAAATTAATAGGTGTTTATTTATATTGCTGTTAATACATTTTAAAATGTTCAAAGAATTTAACGACTTTAACATAAGTCATAAATATAAAAAAAAACGTGGCTTGGCGTGACGCGTTGGCTGCTATCAGTCGCGGAATGCGACTGGGAGTAAGTAACGGCCACAGCTACTAACTCCCGGATGGGTGACCACCCGGGTTCATAAAAGTTTACAAACCTTGCCACACACACGTGTTTGCTACCGATCGTAAAAACCATAACAATCGTTAAAACAACCTACCGTACCAACTTTACCCCTACCACAGTTAGGCTAAGGCCAAACGTAAAGGCCTAAGTCGTTCGGCTTAAGTTTAATAAAAAAAAAACTATGAAATTCACTAGGTACCTATATTAAGTAACCAATACTTCAAAATATACATATATATAATATATATAATATAGGTACGTACATCTAGAATACTAAATAGGTAGTTTAAAATGAATCTAAATATATGTTGAAAAGTCTCTATACGAATAATGTTTATCGAATTACAAATTAAGTTTTTTTTTGGTTTGAATGTTAATTTTTTTCAACAATTTAAAAATTAAAAAACTAAATCCATTCATTATTACTTTCAAAATTTAAAATTTGAGTGGCATATTTTTACAGTTAAATTTTGAGATTCTTCGAGTAAACAACTTAAATAGCTGGTCATTTTAGCGAATTTCAAAATATTTTAGTTAATAGTTATAAATTATATATTGTATATACTTAATGTCCATTTAAATATTAAATACTTTTTAAAAACAAAATATAATTAATATAATATAGTCTATAGTTAAAACTTTTGCAGATTCTTATTATTTAGTAAATTTTCTTGCAGTTTGTTTCAATGACCCGCGTGTATATGCGTGAATACTAGTAAAATACTGGAATAAATAAAGTACCAGTTTCAAGGTGAACTCGACAAGTTGAACAGCTCGAGTGGAGTCACAAGGAAGTATGGTAATCGTGATCTTGCAGTAGCTATGAGGTTTTATTTCTATACTTTTATCAATAACAAACCTGCTAAACTGGACTAACACCGCCAACATGGTAAAAACTAGCTCACCATGGCCTTACACGAGGCTGTAAACACTCAGAATTATTTGACGCATTAAGGAAATTCGAACTGTATAGACTTATACGAAATAAAGGAACAAAATATAAGTATAGATACACCAACATAATATTGATAAAATACATTAGAATACATAAATTATATTTGTTGTTTTACCTATTTAATAAAAAAAAATGCATGCATTATATTTTAAAATAATGTTTGCCAACACCTTTACTTTAATGTATTTCAAATTATCTTTCCAATCTCTATAAATCACATAGTAAAAAAAGGAAAATCTTTTATTTCAAAAATAATATTATTTTACAGGGTAAAAAAATAATTATCATAATTCATACCGACACGAAAAGAAAAAAGATCATAGTCCATTACCAATCAAAAGATCAGATAAGATGAAATTGATAAACAATAAATTCTTTACAATTCTATACAATTGATATGTGATATTTCACAAACTTCTAAAAAATCTTAAAATACCATCTCCTTCTATTTATTTTTTGTTATATTTTAATCAATGAAGCAGAATATTTTTTGGAGTATTTTGATACGCAAAATTGAACTTTTAACAAGTAGTTAATTAGTTATAACTCACAACTTATATGTATTTTAAGTTTAAAAGAGTGGTGTAGTGACTAGTCAACTTTTGCAAATTCTTATAATTTAGTAAATTTTCTTGCACTACTCAACTCCGCTCAATTAAACTTTAAATAAGACAATAGGTATTTCTATAAGTTATAATTAGGGCTGGAATTTAAATGCCCTTAAAAAACCCGAAAAATGTCCTAAAAATGCTTTTATGACCTACAAACTCCAAATAATGCCCTAAAAAAACCCGAAAAAATGCTTTTATGATCCACAAATTTTTTTATTTTTAATAATTTTAGTATAAATTACAATAAAAAGTTTTAAAAAATGCATTATAAAATTCTATTACAAGTTTAAACTGTAAATACATAGTTTTTGTATAAATCTAAAAAAAAAATTGATTGTCCGATAATATAATACGAATTACCAGTACCTACTTATAGTCTGTTTTTTTATTTAAAACCATGTAGGTGTAAAAATCTTAAAATTTTAAAATACAATTTCAAATTCATACACTTGGTTTCCAAAAACTCAAAAAATGCTCCAAAAACTCTAAAATGTCCTAAAAAATTAAGAAAATGACCTAAAAACTAAAAAATGCCAAAAAATGCAAAATAAACTTTCTTATTCTCATTCAAATGTACATAAAACAAATTTGTGACAAGACGAGCATTGCACAGTAAGCTTTGAAAAACAATGCAAAGTGCATCGAAATCCCAGCCCTAGTTATAAGTAATTAACAATTAACAATAAGATTAAAGTTCAATTTAAGTATTGAAATATTACGAAAAATGTTCTGCTGCATTATGAAATTCAAAATGTCGTATAAAAAGAAAAAATTTGAAAAATGATAAAATTAAATTAAAAAATGTTATTAGGATTTTGTTGTTTGACAGTGATATATAATTATGTAAAAACATTTAAAACTTCGAGATATTAAATGTTCACTTAAATATGACATTGTATATCCGACTAAATGGATTACCTGGATTTTCAAGCAAATAGCAGACATATTATTCATAGAAGAAAAGATTGTTTTTTGTTGATTAAATTTCGTGTATTATTATTTTATATACCTACCTACCGAATGATAATTAAATGTCAAAAATATAATACGAATATAATACACTTTTTTATTGAAAAATTGAGGTAGACGAGATAACAAGGATGACCATAATAGGTAGTCTTGGAAATATTTTGGCAGTCGAGATAACCTATAAGTTCCAGTGAAAATTGAAAGTATCTATTGTTATATTATATTTTTGTACCAACTGCATCTAATTTCCTACCAGTATCCACCGTAGAATTATTACTACTCGAAAAATAGATTTAAAAAAAACACATTTTAAAACCAATACGTTCATTACTTCACTCTGAATCTAAAATAGCTTAAATACTGTCCAAGGTATTATTATTTAATAAAAAATATTGTTATAGGTGCCAAGTACCAATAACTTTACTCTCATTTGTAACGTATTACAATATTTTTCTGCATATCGATATGATAGTAATAAGTGGTTATTAAAACAACCAATACAAACACACTCAAACTATTTATTAATACTAATTCATAATAATAGTTTGTATGAAAGTAACTAAACATTGATTACAACATGTATCACTATAATATATAAATAATATTATGTAATTTAAATAGGTTTACTTTAATGATAAAACTGGTTTTCAATTGTTATCTTAAATTTACGTTTTCTAACCAATAACTGGAAATATTCATAATTTAGGCACAATAATTTAATACCTAAATATTAATCATTTTATATCAATACTAGATGAATTAATCAATGACCTAAAATAAATCATTCAAATTACAACAGAATTGTAGGAATCAATGTAAAATGTTACTTATGAAGTTATTTATCTATACCTAATTCTTTTTCAACTGTACATTTCCAAAAATTATATAATTACAGAAAAATAAATAATAAATTAAATGTAGGTAACATAAGTAATGTAAGTTCTTATGGGGTATCTATGGAATTTAAAGGAGGATTTACAGTTCTTACATTTGAGTTTGAAAATTATAATTAAAATATGGTTTGCTTGAAAAACTTTTCAGACTATTGTTAAGTATTGAAACTTTCTAAGACTTACCTTGAAACTTTTTTTTAAAACCTAATGTGGTAAAAATTAAGAGTAACTTGTTAAGTTAATGTCCTATTAACATGGATGTTAGAAACAATAATTATATGTAGTAATCAAGCTAAATAAATGCTAGAATTTTATATAAATATGAAGGAAATATGCCTAGTGCTGTTATATAAATATAACAATAGATTATAGTGTTTGTTGAAAAATTGTCATCACCATATGAATGGGTGGTTATAAAATAAGATAATAATTATCATCTTATTTGATTGCGTAAACTCTGACAAAGAGCAAGTGTAATGTTATCTATATGATAATTACATAGATATTAGACAGAAAGTAATTATTAAGCAGTTTATTGAAATACCAACAAATAAAAACAACAAAACATAGATCCGGAAAAAAATAGACTGTTGATCATTTTCTATCAAATTTCTACAACTATAATCATAGATACTTATACCGAAAACAAATTGTTGATTGTTGATGTCAAGACTTCATTAGAATAACAACATTTGATTTACAAACAGTTTTATCAGAATGTAATAATTGTACCTAATATTTGTTTAATGTGATAACAAGTAACACCTTTAGTCTTTAGTTCTTTACCAAACAAGGAAATGATGTACAGAATAGACATAAATGACATTAATTGATTAACAAGAAAACGCCTATATAAATAGTAGGGGTAGATTTAGACATAGGTTAGCCATGCAAGTTTAATTAACCCAAAGTATGGAGATGGCTTACCTTTTTAAAAGTTGAGGAGCCAGGTTGATCCGGTCGGAGCTTTATTGAAGTTTGAGAAATTGCCTACTGGTTACTGGTCGATTGCATACTACCAAAACCAAATTCGTTTTATTTACTGGATTTTTCGACGAGATATCTTAGGTATCTATAATAACACGCACACACTGTATTCGTTGTCGGTGGCTAGGGGTAGAAATTTCGAAACCGCGGTGTGATTGACGCTAACACGACGGTTATGATAAAAAACCCTAAGTAACAAAATACAACACGTGTGAAGTTGAGCGTGATTAATAAATACGTGAAAGAAACAACCAAATCGATCACTATACAAAAAAAATAATAAGAGCCGAAGAATAACACCAGAGTACGAAACCGATACCGAGGACGACAAAGGAAATGGCCGGTTGCGGCGGGCCGCCGGCGCCACCTATCGAACAGACAAGTAAAATGTGATATCGATTGCGGTGATTCCAAGGAGAATAGGTTAATGTAATAATTTTTTCACTCCTTGATATCCTATCTGATATACCCTTATACATCATACCTTAATTGAACCTACCTATCACCTCAGACTATATATGAAAATAATATATTTCATATACCTAGTCTGTGCTACCACCTACTACGATATATATTACCATTGACTATTGAGGGTGGTTTCATTTACATTCCATAAGCAGCTGGTGGGTATAATGGTGGTAGTTTTCGAAATCTAATATTATTTTCATCATTTCAAATGTATGGTTATTTGTCATTTACGTATTATGCATCAAAATAATCTAATAGATCCGTGAGATTTTCGGGTAAATTGTTTTTTAAATATGTAATTCCTTCCTCTATTCAAGGTGCAAAGAAAGAAAATGCAAGTGCGTAAACGCCTTAAACTATTCTACCGTACACCAGACATTTGATGTTTCCGTTTAAAATGTATAAATATGTATAAATAAACTTTGAAAACTAGCAACAAAGCAATTTTCGGGGATTTTTTTCCTAGATTGTGATATTCTGGATGCACCAAGTACGAATTTATCGTAATTTATTGAGATATCACTATAAGAATATCACCTACTTATAATGTTATTAATAATTATTTATTACTTTATTAATAATTGATTTTTCTATTAATATTTACTATTTAGACATTTAGTAATGCTCTAATACAGTACGTTGAACACTTGAACTAGTTCTTACCAAAAAACTAATCACATAATATGTTACAGTAAAAGTAGTATGATTGAGAAACCAACTCATAAGAATGTCTTATACGTCTTATGCAGTTATATACAGCCATACAGGCATTAACTTCTAACTACGAGTCTACGAGTAACTAGTAACTAGTATATTATTCAGTACAATTTAAAGCCTTAAAGACCGGGGCCAAACAGCGTCTTATACTCTTATGCAGGAGCTTCATTAGCGAGTTGTATATATGGTAATTATTTAAATATTATAACATACTATGATATTACAGTAGAACTTCGATTAACCGTCACTGTCGGGACCGGGGCTATGACGGTTAATCGAAGACAGTTAACGGAAATTTTGCAAAAAAAAACGTGTGCATACATATATGTACACACATTTATTATATTTTTTACGTGTGTGTACTTTAAAAAAAAAATTACTTACATATAACATATAAATTAATTATTATAACACTTATAAATTATAAACATACATACCACACAAATTATAAAAAAAAATCTGTAATTTTAGTTTGGTTTTTTGATTCTCTAGCTTTTTTAGCAGCAATATTACGTATTTGACGTAGAAGTAAGATTAGCGTAGCATTTGACAATCGTCTAATCGCCTAATTATTTATTTGTTCGGCGATGACCGATGACGGATAACAGAGAGTGACGGTTAATCGAAGTTCTAAAGTAACTGTACTATAGTAATAACTAATAGTTGTAATTAAATTGTATGGATAAGTCAATACTCACAGAGTACGGTTGTACACGGAGTAGGATTGTAGACCGATGTGAATTTTTTCTTCGTCTAAATATTTATAGCTTGCATTGTGTTAAGTAAATTATCATATATACGTGAAAAGTTTCAAGTTCCTATAGTATTCGACACCATACATCATATTATATGAATTATAACAACTAAAATCATTATTTTCCAATTAAATATCAAATTTAGTCAAAATTTTAACTGAAAAGTTAAATGCCTAGAAATATGAACTTTTATTTTTCTATTTTTAGATTTCTGTAAGAACAACTTATGAGAAACATTGTATTACATTTGTAAGCCACAACTATAAGAATTTAAAATTTTATAAATGTGTAACTACAAAAATATTTGCATGATTTTCACAAATTTTGCCTGCTTATGTTTCAATTACAAACATTTGAAGAAAAAAAATTGTGCCTGTATATTTATAAAGATAGGTTATATTGTATTTGTATATAAAAATGAACTGTTAATATTTTTAAACTACTACCTATCAGGAAAACTTATGTGTTTAACTTGTATTACATTTCCAAGGTTTTTGGCTGAGCAGTACTATATTATATCAACATATAAAAAAATTCAAATGCTAAACAAATATAACTTAAAATTAGTTAAAATATTTAAAAAATATCATAATGGATAAAGAAAATAATAGCTTAAAATGCTTAAATAATAATGAAATGTTTCAAGTTTCTTCGATTGTTATTTTTTGAATAATCATAAAAAAACAAAAATCGTCAGAGGCCTAATATCATTATTGTAACTTAGAAAATCCTGACAAAATAAAAATATGTTATAACTAGGGTTCGGATTTGAAGGCAATATAATCAATAAAAAAAGCATTTAAAATGTAAAAAAAGGCAAAAAAAAGGCATTTAATTTATATCAAAAGGCAATTCATAAATATACTACAAAATAAAATAATAAACAATTTTTAAACACTTTCAAATGCACATATTTTGAGAAAAATACAAATTAAAATTGAGCATGAATACTAAACTATATTAAGTTTATGCTATTTTGTATAAATAGATTAGGTACCTTTTTTTAAAACCATGTTTGTCCCAAGAATTAGTTAAAAACAATTTTAAATATTAACTTACTTGAGTTATACTAGTTAATTTAATGCAAAATAAACTAGTTGGTATTAAAAAAAAATTGACTACCATGTATTGTGATAAGCTGTCTTCAGAAAAATTAGGGGTTAAAATATTTTTGTACATCGAAAACGATCTTTCTACGTCCACCGAAGTTATCGGGGTTATTTCATACTTAAATAATTATCTAAATTAAGATTGCAAATTGATAGATCGTCTTCGCTTGTGTTTTCTCCAATCAATACTTGGTTGATCTTTTTGATATTTTCCCATCCCTTGTTCTTCGATATAACTTTGTTGAACCTAACCAAATACTCGATAAGATGATATCGATTAATATTGCGAATAATAAAACTCATTTGTAGCGATAATACGCAAGCTGTGTATACAATTATAAAATCAACTGAAAAATTAAACACAAAATAGGCATTTATAAGTACAAAAGGTAAAAAAGGCAAAAAGGCATTTATAAGTAAAATGGCAAAAAAAGGCAAAAAAAAAAAGATACATCGTCTAAGAAATTAAATGAAACACATTTTTGTATAAAAATTATTTTTCTATTGTGATTAATAAGAGAAAGGCATTTGCCTTCAAATCCGAACCCTAGTTATAACATAAATCATAATAATTAGCATCTAGATTATAATATATAAAATAGAAGGATTTATTTGGAAGTAATTATTGATGGCTTCTACAGTTTGACCTATCCAATGTACCAAATAATGAACTTCTTACATATTATGTATTATAATTAGATAGCTTAGAACTAGCTATTCGCATTTACGAAAACAGCATTCACGTATAAAAACAATTAACAACAAATATGAGTAACGGGAACACCATATTATTTTATAAGGGAGTCCACAGTAAAGCATTTTTAGATGTACCTATAACCTAACCTACCTGCATTGTAGCTTGAGTCCTGAGCTCCTTCACGTCACACGACTTGTATAGTTACCATGTAACTTTAAATTTGCATAGTACTTATAAGTTATAAGTAATAACTTGTATTTTCAGTCAGTAAACTATTTCATTAAGTTTTTATTGTTTTAACTTTTAAATTAGGTAATTAAAACATTTCACCATGCAATAAAATTAATACCTAGATTTTTATTCACTGTTGCTGAGCCACATAAAACACCACAAAAATTAAAAATTATCATTTAGTATATAGGCATGTATACGTCATGGTCCAATAATGAGCAGCTAACTGAATAAGTACCACCTACTACCAGTTAATCACTTTCTTTCCATTCTGTATATTATATTATTATTATCTATGTAATATAAATATTTTAAGTATTTGGCTAAGTAGTTAAAATTGTATGTATTCAAAACTTAAACTTAGATTAACCCTCTTAACACCCAACTGTCCAACCTAATAACTATCATCCGCAACTATTCCGAGAAATCCAAAAGGAGGCTATAAAAAAGAACGATATAAATGTCTTTTTATGTATAGGCTTTTTTTGCGATTTGGTTTAAAAAAAAAATTAAAGTAGATTAGGTACTTTTAAGTGTATTATGTAATAACTAATTCTAATATAACTATTATCATTATTATGATTATTATAACTAATATTTCACACCGAAGTACATCCATATTCCATTGGAACATTGGAAGGCCTCACTCTTTTATTCTCGCATGTCATTATTTGTTATTATTTTATCAATTAAACTTATTTTTCTGTTCTGTAACAGCTTTTTTCCTTTCCGAAAATCCCCCAATCTATATTAATTAAGATTGAGTATTTTAGTGGATTTAAGAAAAAATCTTCGTATGAAAATCACCGTTGCAACTATACCTGACAGTACATAAGATTGGAAAAAAATATATATACGTTAAACTATTGACCCTATTTACTTCTAAGTCCCGATTTTATAGTCAAATTTTTTCTAACAAATAATAAATAAGTTATTTGACAGATAAGAAAAAATAATTTTTCAATGTCAGAATAAACTTACCTATTAGTTATTTGTCAAATTGTCAGGTATAGTTACGAATCAATTATTTGTGACTTTTTGTATCGAATTATTCTAGTTCAACAGATGACTTACAGCTTATAATATAAGTATTCATTATTACTTATATTATAATTTATCAGATAATTACAAAAATGCAATTATTTTGTATTATAAATTATAATAGTTAGGTAGTATACTTTATTATTATGATACAGTAGGTATTTCAGTAGTTGATAGCTTATATTATATTATACGCACTACGCACATATAATTAAGAATGATTATTTAAATTTAAAATCCACTTAAAAATAATCGGACGGCCATGAACTTGGCCCACCCACGTTAACCAATACACATCAAAAGTATGCCAAAAAATAGCGAATAAATAGCAAGTAATAGCAAGTTGGTTTTCAAAATTAGCAAG